>NC_056741.1:1162043807-1162113807 GCF_019279795.1 Protopterus annectens | reverse complement strand
TACTAAAGCTCAGGGTGGCCAAAAACTCTCTAGCTTAAATCCTACCCACAGTCCCTCTCCCTAGTTACCTCGCATCTCGTTTGCCACTTCCAGAGATAGACTCATTCATCAGAGCTCTTGAGTTAAGTCAGTTATTTTTTTATAATATTTTTCTCTAACCTTTCTTTCTCTGTTTAATATCTGCCCTCTCCTTTTTATTCAATACAATGTTGTTTTCTTTCTACCATTGTTGGTAGTTCTTTCTGTTCAGTTTTTGTAATCTTTCTAACCATTAGTAGTTTCCTCTTTTCTCTTTCATTTCTTAAACAAAAAAGAAACCTTGCTATACTTTTATATGTGAATGGGTGTGTTCAACAATTTCTTCTGTGAGAGTGAGCGTTCCAATTTTTTTAAAGTTATGGCTGACAAGCCTAAGGGCCTTTCTGGTTTTAAAAAATGACAGAAATGCAGCCAGAAAATTCCCATCTCTGATGGGCATTCTTTTTGTTTTTGTTTGGGCTTGGTACATTTACAAGACTGTCCATTTGTCATGGATTTAGTCACCAGGCTTTAGTCGAACATAAGAATAAATTTAATTTTGAGAGGAATGTTACCTTCTGCCTTCACGAAGATGAGAACAGATGTGTCCTCTCCCTCATCATCTTTCTGTTCTGTTTCAGCAGAAGTCAAAAAAGAGAAGCAGTTCAGTGCCACCTTTTTCCTCTGCACCATCCATTAAAAGGTGTAGATCGTCTGTTCACTTAAGTTACTCTGAACCGACTGATTCTAAGCATATTCATTTGGTTCCAGCAATACCGATAGCCTTACTGAAATTTGCATCTTTGGCACCGAGACCTTCAGTACCGAAACAAATGGACAAGACACCAGACCTATCAGAGCAGAGCTCTCCCTCAGCCTCGACTTCCTCTGCACTGATCAAACTTTTTCAAGACCAATCACTATCTAGGACAGTTTACTCTCCTTCTATTGATCCCTATGTGGATCAACTGCCTTCTCCATTTTTAGAGAGGCCTAAATTGCCCCTGGTCCTTTCACCTGTTCCACCAAAAGCCTCACAGAATTGGATGTAGAGAGGCTGATGAATAAGATATTCTGGGTGAGGGGTCTGTCAGGTACACCTTCAGTTCTAGCCCGTACGGTCATGGAAACCCAACCTTCCTGTACCCCACCTTCTGTTCCTTCTCTAACTCCATCTGAGACCTTAGAGTTTTTGGCTCTGAAACTCCTAGCGCTGACTGCATCAGTTCTGGAGATGCTCGTACCTCCTGAATCGATGATTACTCTGAGCCCTTCTGCTGTTTTGGATCCAGAGACCTTTAGGAGCTGGGTCTGTGTGGTCGACTCTGAGGAGCAGGCTTCAACTCCTTTTTTCTCTAAGCAGTCTCTACTCCTCAGAGCATGGGCATGCACTAGTTTGTCTCCAAATTCTACCTCAGGAGCTGTGTATTCGGAGAGAGAAGTGACTGCAGTTCCAAGCTGGTCCTTCTCAGTTCTGCTGTCCCTTCCCTCTTCAAGGGGTACAGCTTTTGGCAGCTATTGCATACAGGCAGTCAGCGTGTCTCCTTCTTTGGAGACAATAACCACCCTACACCCATGCTTAGATATTTTACCAGCATCTCCATGGGGACAGCGAATGCCTAAACTGCAGGATTCCCAAATACGTGATCCTTCCTCTTCTGATACCTCCCTGGCTCCTCCCACTGAGGAGATCCCTCAGAAGCGAAAGTGCAGGAAGAAGCAATTGAATTCCTGGAGGAATCCATCACTGAAGATACTGACTTTCAAGGAGAAGGGTCTCCAAAGTCTCCCATGAATGTCTTCTCATTTGGAGACATCCTGGAATTAGCAAAACAGAGGAGAGACTGGAAGTCCCAAAACCCTACTCCCTGTATACCTTGGAAGCCTTCGGTACTCACCCATCTACCGTCTAGGTGATTCCACCCACTGATGAGCTCATTCAGTTGATCTCTCAGTGGGTGTGGAAAGCTCCAGACACTATTGCAGCCATCCCCAGGAGACCTGACAAAATTTTCTCCCCCCCCCCCCCAAGGATAAACAGTTCTTGGCCAAGGGTTTAGTTGTGGATGCCGTGGTTGTTGCGGCCTCCACAAGAAAGGAACTAGCTGAGGAAAGTTCCTCTATCCAGCCACCTAACCGTCTCTGGTGATGGATAGGTTTGGAAAGTAGGTTTACGCTTTATCAATCTTTGCCTTACAGTTATTGAATTACTTGGCACATTTTACCAGACTTCAAACGAATCTGGGTAAAGCATTATGCAGGATCTGTCTCTGAGGAGGTAGAAGAAAAAGTTGCTTCCCATTTAGCTGCTCCAGAGACTGTGTCCAACTCATCCATGAGGCTCATTGCACATGCAGCAGAAGGGACCACTAGAGTGGCAGGTTCAGGCATTGCCATAAGAGACTCGTCTGGATGCAGCTATGTGATTCTGCAGAGCTATTTATGTCTTCATTTGTCAATGCTCCCTTTGCCAGATCATCTCTTTTTGGCCCAAAAGTTTGAGAAACACTATCCAGGTGTGGAAAAGATAGTAAGACCCTTTCTGCTGTGGGTGTACATTTTTCCACCTCCCCAAAGATCCTTTTCCAGGAATCAGAGGGTCGCTTGCAAAATGTGGTTCCAAAAATCCAAAGAGCCTTTCCAAGACACACATGGAAACAGTTCTGCCAGGGGCAGATGGGAGGAAGGCACTTTCCATGCAGCAGAGGTGTGGCCCACAGAACCAGGGCTTCAGGGATGTTTTCCCTGGTACGCCCTACCAGCGCTCCTGAAAGGAGGCCCGGCTGTCTTCATCTGGAGGCAGTCAGGGGGTGCTTATCCTTGCACCTAAATGCCTGGCTTAGAAATAACTTCAGATTCTTGGGTACAAAGGAGTGCATCCAGAGGTTATACCATATACTTTTTATCTTCCCGTCCAGTACGCACGAAAATTCCTGATGTTAAACCCAACCAGAAGTAACCAGCAGTTATAAATAATGATTCAAGGAACGTCAAGGCAACACAATATCCAACAAGTCCAGAAAGAACAGTCAGCAGAAGCAATAATACGTCCTGTATTAGACTACAGCTCACCAACAATCAGAACCAGTGTGTAACTCAGAAAAGAATTAAGCGCTTTCATCCACCATCATGTGGACTTCTTCAGAATCAATTAAACAATTATAAACACACTATTTAAATCCATTTTGGCGCCAATTCAAATTGATTTCTTTAAAGAAACAAAATAAAACAATAATTAAAACTTCATTAAATAATGCTTTCAACTAACAGTGTATACTTTAAACTGTATTAAAATACTTATTTAAAATATGCATTGCATACTTCATATAGTTTACATCTTATGCATAACATTTAAAATATAAACAATCTAATATTTCACTCCATGTTTGTATGTATTTCCTTTCTAAATATACATACGGTTCACCCAACCCTATGATCTATAATGGATGCATTCTATTAATAATGCAAAATAATAAACAGTATATTAAGCAATATATATATATATATATATATATATATATATATATATATATATATATATATGCTTATATGATGTTAAAAACATTTAGAGAAATAAAATAAAACAAAACTAGTATCATTGTGTTTTATATATTGGATGTATATGGATTTAGGTAACAGTGATAGTTGTATTCCTACGTATTGTTGTATATAGACAGTTTTGTTTTATTTTATTTCTCTCAATGTTTTTAACATCATATAAGCATATATATTGCTTAATATACTGTTTATTATTTTGCATTATTAATAGAATGCATCTATCATAGATCATAGGGTTGGGTGAACCGTATGTATATTTAGAAAGGAAATACATACAAACATGAAGTGAAATATTAGATTGTTTATATATTAAATGTTTGCATAAGATGTAAACTATATGAAGTATGCAATGCAGATTTTAAATAAGTATTTTAATACAGTTTAAAGTATATACTGTTAGTTGAAAGCATTATTTAATGAAGTTTTAATTATTGTTTTATTTTGTTTCTTTAAAGAAATCAATTTGAATTGGCGCCAAAATGGATTTAAATAGTGTGTTTATAATTGTTTAATTGATTCTGAAGAAGTCCACATGATGGTGGATGAAAGCGCTTAATTCTTTTCTGAGTTACACTCTGGTTCTGATTGTTGGTGAGCTGTAGTCTAATAAAGGACGTAACCAGCAGTTATGCAAATACAACAACTAAGAGTCATCCAAGAAGTCCCACCAGACAAGAGAAAATCCAGATTTTATTCAAGATTCTTTTTGGTGCCAGAAAAGAGAGAGGACTGGAGACCAATTATGGATTTCAGTGTCCTGAACAAATTGGTTTGACAAACGAAATTCCAGATGATCATGGTTCAGTCCATTCTTCGATTCATGGAAAAGGATGACTGGATCCACATTATAGACCTTCAGGATGCGCATTACCATATAAAAATGGACAAACACTCCAGAAGGTTCCTCCACTTTTGGCTGGGAGCCAGTCATTACCAGTTCAGAGTTCTACCCTTTGGCCTTACCACAGCCCCTAGGGTGTTCACCAAATGCATGACACTAGTAGCAGCTCTCTTGAGACTGCAAGGATTCAGAGTGTTTCCATACCTGGATAACTGGCTCATTACCACTCCGACCAGGCATCTGTTAATAATGGCAATAGACTACGTTCTCCAGACTTGTACAAACCTAGGAATTACTGTAAATTATGAAAAGTCACAATTGACTCCATCTCAGAGTTTAGAGTTCATAGGAGCAATGTTCAGTACAAAAACTCTTAGCTTCCCTTCCTCCTGTGAAGCTACGAAAAAACAGAGAAGTTCAAAGGATACAATTCAACAAAAAAGTATCGGCCTGTCTAGTCCTAGAAGCCCTAGGTTCGATGGCTACAGCGATTGCACTAGTTCCCTTGGCAAGGTATCACATGAGAATTCTTCAATGGCTACATGCATCTCAGTGGTCAATATCTTATCAGCCTTTATCCGATCAGATTTTGAACACTTTGCAGAAAGGATCTAGCTTGATGATTGCAGTCAGAAGAGATTCTTCTGAGCCGTCCCTTTGTCCCACCACAGCCCATGTCCATAGTAACCATGGACACCTCCCAGATGGGGTGGGGAGGCATTATCTGGGCAAGACATTCCAAGGCACTTGGTCCCCTATGGAGGGCAATTGGCATATCAACATTCTAGAGGTGAGAGCAGTGCTTTTAGTGTTTCAAGCATTTCAGACTACTCTTTCTTTGGGAATAATTATGATTCAAACAGACAGTATATCATTGGTTTGGTACATCAACAAGGAGGAAGGAACAAATTCCTTACTCCCTTTGTCAAGAAGCACTCAGAGTGTGGCAATGGGCGATTTCTTCCAACTGATTTCTGATAGCAGTGCATATTCTGGGGAGCTCCAGTGTGATAGAAAACAAACTAAGCAGATCTATTCTTCTGCCTCATGAGTGGTCTCTCATTGCCAATGTGACAAAAAGGATTTTTTGTCAATTGGGCCAGCCTTGCTGTGACCTCTTTGCCTCACTTCTGAACAACAAGTGCAGCAACTACTTTGCCCTGACCCCCCCCCCCTCTGGGGAGTCACTGAGGGATGCTCTTCTACACATTTGGCCCCTGGGACTTTTGTATACCTTTCCTCCAATTCCCTTAATTCCAAAGTTCTTTCAGAAAGCAATTCGGTTGAAGACCAAAGTAATCCTCATTACTCCTTATTGGTCTTGACAGAAATGGTTCGCCTTTCTTTGACCTTATCTGATACGAAAACCATGGACTCTGGACCCAGCTCCACACCCTCTGTCCCATTCAGATGGTTTGACTTACCTGAATACTGAATATTCTGAACCTCAGTCTATCAGCTTGGTTCCTCTATTTACATAATTGCCAGGTGGACAAACCTTTCATCCACAGTACTTCATCTTCTTTTAGCTTCCCATAGGCCATCCACATGTAAACTCTACACTAGCAAATGGAAGAAATTTACCTTTTGGGCTCGAGACAGGGACATTGATCCCTTTTTGGCTCCTATTGACAAAATTCTAGAAGTTTTAGCTTTCCTTTTCAATACAGGTGCTTCTCCCTCAACTATTAAAGACCAGCTAGCAGCCATTTCCAATTTCCATAACAGCTTGTAGGAATATTCCTTGGTTTCTCACAGACTTTACAAGGCCTTTCTGAAAGGAACTCTGTTATTAAAACCTCCTTATAAGGATCCTACCCCACCTAGGGATCTCAATTTAGTATTACAGGTGATTGTACGATCACTCTTCGAACCATCTGCTGGGATTCAGAATTTTTACCCTGGAAAACATTATTTCTAGTGGTGATAACTTCTGCCAGAAGAATATCAGAAATACAAGCCTTATCTTGTAAACCTGCTTACTTCATTTTCCATAAACATAGCCTGTCCTTAAGGACAAACCCTTCCTTTCTACCTAAGGTGATGGCAGATGCCAATATAAATCAGACCATCAATTTGCCAGTCTTCGTTCCCAACTTTTCAAATAAAGATGAATACTGTTTACATTTATTGGATGTTCACAGACAGTTATGCTTTTATTTACATAGAACAAAAGACATAAGGAAATCTGATCAGCTTTTTGACTCCTTTTCAAATACAAGATTTGGTAGACCAGTGAACAAGGTTACCTTAGCCATATGGCTCAAAGATTGTATTTAATTTATATACCATGGAAACAAAACTGATTTGCCTGCTCCTATAAAAGCTCCTTCTACAAGACCTGTGGCTACTTCCACAGTTTTCCAGTCTTCAGCTTCAATGGATGACATGTGCAACAGCAATCTGAGCTACTCCACGCACCTTCATTGCCCATTACAAATTGGATTTGGTCTCCAGATGAAGTCTCATTTGGTTCAGTGGTGCTCAGGAATATACTTCCATGAATCCTCCCAAGATCAAAGGTAGCTGGGGACCCTGTCCCATCAGTCAAGGATAAATGAAGATTAACAACATCAGATAAAGAAGTTAAATACTCACCATAACATTTCATCTGTGTTGCCCATCTTCATTTATCCTTGAATCCCCTCCCTCCTTCCCCTTGCTCTTGCAGTCTTTTAGTGGAACGTGCAGTATGTATACCTTTTTGCTGATAAAAGGTTCCAGATATGGCCTCTGTGAAGTTATTATGTTTCTGTCATTCTGTTCTTCAGCAAACTCGATCTGCGGTAACTAGGAGAGACGCATTGTAGGTAGGACTTAAGCTCAAGAGTTTTTGTTCACCATGAGCTGTAGTAACTAACTGAACCCATCAGTCAAGGATAAATGAAGATGGACAACACAGATGGAACGTTATGGTGAGTACATTACTTATTTTTTCTTCCTCTTGTTGTATAACCTATTTATGCTTGATGTCCACCAGGGTGGCTTGTTTTTTTTTTTTGCGTGGACCTTGTTTTGATCCATTCAGGTACAGCCAAGTCTATACATTTGTATAAGTGTTTATACAGGGCATTTGTGTACACTTTTGTTTAGGAATCCTTGTTAACAGTGGTAGCAGGGGGTTTGAAACTGTTTATGCCATCTCTTAGGAGGCTATGGTTTGCGTTGGATACATTTTCCATCCTTTTTGCTCTTGCGGGGGGGGGGGGCAGGTTTGATCGTTACATTGAACAAGACTGATTTATGAACAGACCTTAACCAGGAAGGGCATACACAAGGGATAGTGCAGGAAACCCCCATGTTAGTACTAAGTCCAGGACATTTGAACCCCTTGTGGGGGTGCAGACTATGTTCCAGTGAATTTGTATTAACAAAGTCCAGGAACCTTAGGGCGAGTGTGCTTGTGCTCATATATGACTTCCAACTGATGAAAGGATAGTTGACATCACCCATGACCAAGGTGTTTGGCTGTATAGTGAGTGACTCAAGTATGTCCAGAGTGGTTCTTGTGGCTCATGGTGGTAGACATATAGCTAACAATGATATGGAAGTGGGGTTTTTCCTACAGTTAGTTAGACTTGGAGTAACTCTAGGAAGTCGTACTATTTGACCAGTCTTGAGGTGTATTTGTGTTTAATGAAGATGGATACACCCCTCCGCCTTTGGTTCTTCCATGCTTGTTTTGAGGTATGAACATGTGGAAGGCATTGTAGCTTTGCAGTGCTGGGGGTGCTCTCTGTGGGCCTTGAACCGTGTCCCTGTGACTGCACAGACATCAAGATCTTTCAAGGTGAGGAGTGTGTCCAGTGAGTGCAGTTTCCGATTTTAGACTACTAACATTAAGCAACATAACCTTGAATTTGTCTCTAGTGGATTTTTTATGTTGGGAATTTTGTTGTTATGACATTGCCTAAAAAAGGCACTATGGGGGATACAAGTACATTTGCCAGTAACTGAAAGCCAGGAGGCGACGGGCGAAGATCATCTCTGGCAAAGCAGCATGGTCTGTCGACCATATCTTCCCAGGCTGACACATACTGGATCCCCCTGGATTGACAACCAGAAGCTAAGCCAATTGTTGAAATCGGTCATTTTTTGTTTGTATTGAGGCATCATCCTGGGTGAGGGTAGAATGCTACTTAGGGCTATTGACATACGTGCCTGCGACACACAGTCTGAGCTCAGTCATGTGTCTCATCATCTAATCCAGTGAGGTACGTCTCAAGTCATTCACTCCAGCATGGACTGTGACAAAGTCATAACGGTACTTTTTGAGAGACTTGAGTGCATGCATGATCTGACAGATCCTGACACCTGCCATGCAGCTGACCATGACCTTCTTGTCCAGCCTGGTGAGGGGGACATCTGTGTGTCTCACTATGGAGTTGCCTATGACCAAGACATTTGGTTTTGAGGTGTTTTGCCTTAGGGGCTTATTGGCCGAGGCAATGTTGTGTGTATTATTATTATGTGTAGTGGATTTTATTGGGTCTGCAGTGTGTGCAGTAGGTTTGTGCCTGGGAGGTCTCTGATCTTTAGGTAGACTTCTAACGGGTACCTCTGCGTATGAGTTTGTTTTGTGAGCTTATGTGCAAGAGAGATAGTGTGTGCTGACAACCTGTTTGATATCTGGTTTGTTATTATGGGAGAGAACTGAATCCAAATTCATGGTATAGGTGTATTACATGTTGTAATTATTTGTTTTAGGAGTAGCAAGTTGTCAGTATACATGAGGCAATTGCTACATTGCCTCAGGATGCCCATGTCAGTCAGGCCGGCTGGAGAAGTGGTGAGAAACTGTCTGTCCATTATGGCAGGTATATACTGTAGTAACTAGTGGGGAATGGGCTAGATGGATGAGGTTTTGCTGTAAGACTAACACAAAGTGTCTATTCTGTGGTGGGCTAGAGGCAGATAACTGTGTCAGTCCTTCACAATGCACAACTGAGTTGCTTGCAGGGCAGCAGTGCAGTATCTGAGCAGGTCTGGTAAACCGAGTACAAACCTGCACAAACATGATCCTTAAATACAAAGTTAAACACAATCCTCTACTCGGATGGGTCTTTGGCTGTGCAGTTCTGCCACAAGGGTGCAGGGGGTCCTTCTTAATGCAAGATGGCTGTTTTTAGTGCTCAAGTGATACCAAACAGTCTAGATTCAGCAAGCCTGAATCTAGCCTATGCTATAAAATGCAGAAGTACTAGAAATTCAAAGTGCAGAAAATCACAGTCACAACAGTAAAAAGATAGTCTAAATAAAGCAGCAGTTCAGTAGAATACTCCAAGAGTGTAGACCACAAACCTTCCTAGTGTGAAATAGCTGGTTTGGAACCCAAGTGTTTAAACCAGAAGAAAGACACTTAGAAACAACAGGCAGAGTAAGCCTTCACCAGCAATTCCCAGCTTAGAAGGGTGTAGGCTGCACTCCTGCGACAAGAGTATAGTTCATAAACCTTCCTAATGTGAAATAACTGGTTTGGAACACAAGTGCTTAAACCAGAACAAAGACACTTAGAACAACAGGCACAATAAGCCTTCAACCATCAATTTCCATCTCAGAAGAGCAGAGGCTACCCTCTCCTCCCACACGAGTGTAGACCACAAACCTTCTTAATGTTAAATAACTGGCCTGAAGCCTAAGCACTTAAACCAGTACTGAGACACTTTTAGAATAACACACAATAAGCCTTCAACCAGCAATTCCTAACTTAGAAGGATGTAAGCTACTTCTCCTGCCACAAGAGTGTAGACTACAAACCTTCTTAATTTAAAACAACTGACCTGAAGCCCAAGTGCTTAAACAAAAACTAAGAGGCTTAGAATAACAGTTGCAGTTTAATCAGGCTACTAACAAGCAGTAATAAGTGCAGCAATTGAACACTTTTAAGAACAAGCAGCAAAAGCAAAATAAAGTAGGAAAAAACACAAAACACACTAAAAGCAGCTGAATAAAGTGCATTTTTAAAGTTAAGTAGGAAGGGAGGAAATGGAATATAATTAAAGGTTAAGAAATGAAAGGGATGGGCCTTCCTAACTGATCTCTCCTTACTCAGTAGGATAAGATGGGACTGGGAGGAGTGTCCAAAATCAGATTTATAGTAGGGGTCGGGAACTCAAAAGCCACCAAGTTTGTTGCACTGGTGGGCGGGAAAAATAAAATGCAGACAGAGATCAGCAATATTCAGGCAGAGTACAGCAAGCAAGCCAAACAAGCACTCCAGCTAAATAGAGCTATATATAATATACATGCGCACACACACACACATATACATATATATATATATATATATATATATATATATATATATATATATATATATACACACACACACACACACACACACACACACACACACACACACACACACACACCCATCCTGGCAATAAGAATAAGGTGGATGGGAGGGAAGGAATAACTACTGCACCAGTGATCAATTTGAACATCTGCTGTTATGATAAGTTTACCTACACAACTATATTGTGTTCATCATTATGATCACTGCTGCAGTAGCACTAGCTATACGAGTACATTACTGTAGCTTAGACGGACTTGGGAGAAGAAATGATAAGCGTGTAGGAGCCACTTGAGAATGTTTCTAGCAAAGCCAGTCCTAGACCTGGAAGATAATTCTAGTTTAAAGAGTTTTGTAAAGGTACATACAGACAACAAAGTTGCTGCTGCTGTTAAAGTACCTCAAGAATTAAACCCTTTCCAAAAAGTCACAGGAGAAGCAAAGGCCCTGGTAGAATGAGCCTTGACCCCCGACTGTCATTGCCTTGTTTTGCTGGGTTTAACATAAGGTAATAGTATGAAACAGCCATTTGGAAGTAGTCTGCTTTGGCACAGGTTGTCCTTTTTCTTTCTTTCATAAGAACTGAACAAAGTCAAAATTGACCCTGAGTTGTCTGTAGACATCCAAGGTATGGAGTACCCTTTGTCCTTTATTTTTATATTCAGGAAGTAGGACCAGGAGATCGATAGCTTGGCTCAAGGTAAACTCTGTCACTTTTTAGGCATCATTAAAAGATTAGTTCTCAGAGAAACCCTATTTTTGTGGAAAATGAGATAAGGTTGAACCACCATAAGAGCTTGCAAATCGGTTACTCTTCTTGCAGAGTTCAGAACAATCTGTAACTCAGTTTTCCATGCTGAAAACCTCAGGTCAGCCTGATGAGCTGGTTCAGGAGTAAGACGTATTTTTTTCCAAGACAAATTTAAGATCCCAAGGAGGGGACACATTCTTTCTAGGAGGATAGGTATGCAGCAACCTTATCAAAAACATTTTCACTTGAGATCGCATTGAAAGAGGGGGATCCATGGACAGACATGCTGAAATGTCTGACAAGTGAACCTTGATGGAGGAGCAAGACAGGCCAGAGAATTGTAAGTCACACAAATAATGTAGAACCAGAGAAACACCAGCCCTGAAAGGGGGCTGGTTCCTATGAAGGCACTAATTAGAAAATCTTTTCCATTTAGTAATATATAGTTTTCTTGTAGCAGGTTTTCTTTCCATTGTTTAGCACTTGCTGCACTCAGAAAATAGGTGCCTAAAATGTATCAAGATTCTATCATTCCAGCAGTTAGGTGCAGTTGTTTTTAGGTCAGGATGTATCAAATACCCCTTGTCCTAAGTGTGTCAGCCCAATCTGTGGGGAAGTTTGTGGTAACTGCCCTTGGCCATTTCCAAAAGAAGGGAGAACCACAGGGCCAGAAAGGAGTCACCACAGTGATCTTTGCAGAGTCCTTCTAAATGTTCAGTGACCTCCGGATATCCGTGGAAAAGCATACATGAATATTCATGTCCAAGGAAACGAAAATGCATCTGTCTTCCAGGCCTTCTTGCATGGAGTCCTACAGCAGAATTTTGCCAGCTGATTGTTGCGAGAGGAGACAAAGATCTCTTTCAGTATTCTCCACACCTGGATCATTTCCTGAAAGACCCCTTGATTCAGTTTCCAATCAAGAGGGTCTGTCCTAGTCCTGCATAGCTTGTTTGCCATGCAGTTTTGCTGTAACTGTAAGTAAGATGCCTGTAGAGTGAGATTGTGCTGAAAAGTTATGTCTGAGAGGTACCATGGCTAGTCTGCACAGAAGAAGGTGTGATCTGGTTTGCTCCGTTTATGCACCATATCACTTTGGTGTTGTCTGTAAACACTTATAATGGCTCTGAGAATCATAGATGATTGAGAGAGTTAAGAGCATTTAAGTCCCAACATCTCTTTTATGTTTGAGTTTTGGTCTGTCTTTTCTGTTCCAAAGAACTTGCAATCGTATCCCTATAGACACTTTTCCCCAAGCAAAATCTGAGGCATCTGTTGCAGACTGTGCTGGAGGTAGAAAGGAAAATGGAAGACCTAGATTCTAAAAGTTGGTCTCTCAACCAAAATATCTCCCTTTTTACAAATCCCAAAACTGAAATCTGGAATGTTAAGGAATGCTGATTTTGGGACCATATATAGGTTTTGGCTACCATTGCCTTTTTCTTGTGGAGTCTTGCCAGAGGAATCATCAGACCCTGAATCCTGAGAATTTCCCTGACTGAGACAGTCTAAGTGGGAAAACTCAGAAATAAATCTAAATACAGATGTTCATGTGGAAGAAAAGCTCTTTGAAAAGAGTTGTCTAGGAGGGGTCTATATTAGATCATCGAACTTCCAAATGTTCGACCGTCATGTGGTCGGCAGCATATGATTGAACTTTTAAAAGTTCGAACATCTAATAATAAAAAAAAACTACACAAATAACCTGCATGAATGTTTTAAGCAGGGGGGCAAGTCCCCCTGCACCCCCCCCTTCCCTCGGAGCAAAAGATAGGTCAGAGGGTAGTGCAGAAAACTGACAGTGTGATCCAGGCACAGAAAACCTTAAGAAATTTCTAAAATCTTAATCAGTAGGAAGGTGATGAGCATATTTTAAATCTAAGGTCAACAGAAAACTCAAATGGGGAATGACAGGTAAGTTGTGAAAGGTTAACATTCTGAAGTTGGGCACTATCACAAATGGGTTTGTAAAGGAAAGATCTTGAACTGGTTCTCCATGAATAATCATTAAATGTTCTTGAATAAAACTCTCCTCCTAGCTGAGGAGGAGGAACTGCTTCTATCACCCCCTGAGATGGCAAGTACTGAATGATAGAAAGGAACAGGAGTTTAGGCTGGTGAATGAGGAGGAATCCCTTGAGAATCTTGATTAATTATGTTAAGAACTTGTCTGTCAAAAACTATCCATTGCAAAGAGAGTAGCTGAAGTTCAGACCTCCTGGAAGAATTAAAGATTTGCCAGGGGTTGGAAGAGGTAGGGAGGGGAGACTTCCAGATATTCATTCAGACTTGTTAGATTGTCTTTTTTGGAACATACTTGCCACTGCTTTTTAATCATTTGCTTACCAACAACTGCCTGTTTTTTTCTCAGGGTTATAGTGGTAGCATTAAATCCCTTGACAAACTTGGGAAAGGAAGGCTTAAAATGTGACAGATTCATTGAATCAGCTTACCTCCCTCATCATACGTTTTAAAAACCTCTGCAGCAGATGGTCAAAAATCATAACCAACTGCCCAAGAGAGAATTCAAAATTTCAGCTTTGACATCCTCAAGAAGGTATTGAGTAAACAATGAAGCACACCTAAGCCAAATCATAAGCATATTTCAAACAGTGGGTAGAGACTTGAGACGCAAACAATTTGGTTATGCAAAGATACATTTTCATTATAACAAGAAACAGATGTCAGACTTCCAAGATGGTTGCACCTGATCAACAGTTTAATTTCAGTTCTCCCAATGTGAAAGCAGAAACTGCAAAATAACAGTCAGTGAAATTGTCATTTTGGGGGTAGAATTCGGTTACTGGCTAATATATAACACACTGCCTGTATATCAGCAAAAAATAAATTTATAGAACCTGAAGAAAATCAACCAGAAAAGGTGAAGAGAAAACACTGGCTGAGAAGAATCCTGCAGCTGTTCAGCAAAAAGCAGTTTTAAACTTCAGCTTTGATACAAGAGTTGGCTTTTAGTAATTTCAGTCAAATGTACTTGGAGGTGATTAAAATAAATAAAACCATGAAGGACTATATCAACTCAAATAAAAGCTAGAAACAAAAATAGAAGAAGCTTTAAGTAGCTATTCAGATGAACTAATACAACTGCAAATGTCAGAGGCTGAAATGAAGAAACGGCTGGCTGAGTATGAAGCTTCTCAAAAAGAGCTGTGTGACGACCGTGCCCTGGCCCAGCAATCAAGGAGCCTCAATCCTCACCAGTAACACCAGGGAGGTCGCCTCCTAGAAGAGAGGAAAGGATAACTAATACACACAGTAAAGTACAATTTCCCTTAAGTGCACACAGAGATCACAGTCAGTTTGGGGCTGGTTGCTCCTTTGCTCACCAGGTCCCCAATAAGACTCCCGACTGACAAAGCTATAGGGTCCAGGTCTCAGCCTAGCTGGGCAAGCTAGAACCTCCAGTACCATCTTAAACTGATCTGCAAATGCCTGTACCATGGACTTGATTGTAGAGTTTAACCTCTCAACAAGACAATTAGTCTGGGGATGGTAGGGGGTGGTCTTCAGGTGCTTCACCCCACAGGACTTGGCACCTCTGTCAGACAGTAATTGCTTTGGGAAACCTACCCTGCTGAAAATCTCTAGCAAAGCATTTGCCACCTTCTCGGCTTCAATGGAGGACAAAGCCACTGCCTCAGGGTATCGTGTAGCATAATCTACAATCACTAGGATATACTTTTCCCTGTGGAACTTGGGATACTCAGAGGACCCACAATATCCATAGTTACCCTCTGAAATGTCTTCTCAATCACAGGCAAAGGCATCAAAGGAGCTCTCACCTTGTCTCCTGCCTTGCCTACCTTTTGGCACTGCTCACAGGTCCTGCAGTACCCTGTTACATCTCTGGAAATTCCAGGCCAATGGAAGTTTTGCATAACACGCCTCTTTGTACGTTTTATGCCCATATGACCTGCAAAGGGAATATCATGGGCTATGGCTAGAAGCACCAGACGGTAAGCTCTAGGCACTACCAAATGCTGTACTCTCTCACCTTCTAGCTCTCCCTCAGGGGTCCACTCTCTGTACAGTAACCCTTTGTTCCAGTATACAGATTCCCCCGTCCCTTGAGAATCAGGTGCCTCCCTAGCTACCTGCCTCAGGCCTTGCAGTGTAGGGTCTGAGAGCTGAGCCTGTCTCAAGTCTCTCCTTGTAACCCTTCCCAGCTCCCCTTCCACAGGAAGTCTGGCATCCTCTGACAGTGGTGCCTCACTGTCAGCCTGGGTACTACTACTCACTTCTACCTTTGCAGTTACCCTGTCCAAGGGAATATCAGTACCCACAAGCAGCTGTGGCTCACATTCAGTCTCACTGCTGCAGCATAGCTCACTCCCTGAAATAATCACCTCAGCAGTCCTGGCTGCAAGTATGCAGTCTGTCTGGGTCTCCCCCAGGCTACCAGACCCATATGCTTGTCTCCTAGCCTCACTGCATGTAACTGCATATGTACATAGTACTGCCTCATCCAAATTCTTCCCTTTCAGGACATCTGCAGGATGGTAGTTCCATACCCCGGTTGTCTCAAGACAACCCACTATTGGCATTTTGTCTTTCCCACTTACTGGCTCTTTCACCTTTTGTTCCCCACCTTGCCTCTGTGGACACCTGTATGCCACATGGCCCCACTGGTCACATTCAAAACATGTAACTCTAGCTCCTGGACGTAAACCTGGACTAGTGGCTTCCCCTGCTACTGGTGGACTCTGTTGGGGCAGTATGTGCTGCCCACCGTGGGTTCCTTGAGTCCCATGAGCAGTACTGGGGGTCCCTTTCTTGTGCAGGGCTGCCCTGCTGACCAGGTATAGGTCTCCCTTCTTCCCCAGCTCCTCTGAAGTAGTGCACTGTGTCTATCAGCTAACCAGATCTTCATGTCCTCAGGCAAAGTACTAAGGGCTTATTCCCTTACCAAAAGGTCTGCCAGCCCTTCAAAAGTGGTGACCTTACATCCACTCACCCAGCTATGAAAATAAGTGCTCAGTTCAGCAACATATTCCCATACATTTTCATCTGCTTTGCATCTGTGCTCACGAAACTTTTTCCTATACATTGGTGTTAGCTTAAAACATTCTAAGAAATGTCTTTTTACAGCAGTATAATCAAAACAGTCAGTGTCGTGCATTTTTGTTAAAGAAGTTGCAGCTTTATCATGGAGTAAGGGGGTCAGGAAGCATACCCAGAGCCTTGGGTCAACTTAATATTGTTTACCTACCCGCTCAAACATATAAATGAAGCTATAAAAATTATCCCCCTCTTTAAACTGTTGAAGAAATTTATTGTCCTTTTGTGCTTCGGTTACTCCCTTCCCCATTACCTCCATGACTCTGGCGAAGAGTCAGCATTTCCCTCTCATGCCTCCTCTGACGTTCATTTTCCTCAGCTTGTAGACTCATTTTCTTGGCTGCTTCTAATTCCATATGCCTGGCCTCCAACTCAAGTCTCTCTGACTCCAGCTGGATTTTTAAGTCCACTGAAGAAAGGTTGAGCTGTCCATTCTCCGAGGATATTGCATCTCCACTGTCAGTCTGATTGTCCTCCAGGCTGCTGTTTTCGGATGCAGCTGTAACCAAGGCTGCAATCAGGTCTGCTTTAGTCAGGTTTCCATGCACCAGTCCCCTAGCCTGGCACGTCTCCGCCAGCTGGCTCCTTGCCAGCTTTCCATAATCTTCTGCTGACAATGCTGCCTGCTCACCCTGACTAACACTAAGTTAACAAAAGAAATAAAAGAGTTGTGATCTGAACTCTGAGTATACACTGCGTGGCCGTTTTAGAGTACAAAACACTTTTAGAGATCACTGTACATAAGCTACAGGAATTCGCTCTACCCCACACCACTAGAAGCCAATTAGTATGTGAAGTAGATCCCACCACTGCCAAACATTTGTGACGACCGTGCCCTGGCCCAGCAATCAAGGCGCCTCAATCCTCACCACTAACACCAGGGAGGTCGTCTCCAAGAAGAGAGGAAAGAATAACTAATACACACAGTAAAGCACAATTTCCCTTAAGTGCACACAGAGATCATAGTCAGTCTGGGGCTGGTTGCTCCTTTGCTCACCAGGTCCCCAATAAGACTCTCCACTGGTACAGCTATAGGGTCCAGGTCTCAGCCTAGCTGGGCAAGCTAAAACCTCCAGTACCCTCTCTATCCAACCAGTGCTTCGTGTCCCTGCCAAGTAGCTGACACAGCACAGACACACTTTGAGATAAATTTTTATGCAACTTCACAGACACTCCTGGGAAAGGTTGATACAGATTCTCCAGCTGTGCCCCTTTACCCAGACTATATGGTAGCAATTACTGCCACCACCCAGCTAATAGCTACTAAAAGGCCCTTAAAAGGGTGTCCAATTATTACTGTGCAATATTATTATCCAGTGGTAGTATGACTAACAGTCAAGGCTTACTTTAGAGTGGCCTATTACAATAACCTCTATAAATATGCAGTGTACTCTAGAGCTTATCTCTACACACACCAGTACAGGTAGAACGTTTTTAAAATATTTAATAATAAATAATTAAAACACAAGACAAAACTACTACACCACAGAGATATCTAAGAGTTCAGAGATCACACAGAAACTTAAAATAATACAGTAGGACAGGTCTAATTTCAAAGAAAAATACCTAATTAATCTTTACTAGCTTTAACTATTCCTACAAGAAATCACAGTGCTAGAAACTTACATGTGAGCTTAGGCAGAGTGCTGAGTTAGATATCCAAGATCAAAATGCTCTCCAAGTCTCTTGTGTGAAATAGTATTTAAACATTGCTAACAAACATGTCTCTAAGGCCCTCCCAAATTGCATCATTTTTGACACTTAGGTTTTCCCAGGCAAACAAACTGCATTATTTAGCAATCTAACACCTGCTTAGAAACTTACAACAATATAATACATTTCACATGTATATTCTAACAGAACCCTGAGCAATAAAGCACATTCCACATCTAAATTCTGGTCATAAACTTTAGCCTTAAAACAATGGGCATGAAACCTTCATCCAGACGCACTGGAGCCAAATTCTAACATGAAAGGCTCACAACATGCTTCACTGGGCCAGTAGAGTGCAATGTTGTCACATATTTTGCAGTTCTACATTTCACAGTGTTCTTTTACACTCAAGAAAATATGCCTGTATTTTTACATTTATTTACAAATGCCGGAATTATGTATCAAATTCTGTTTGACTAAGCTGGCAGCCTTCACCCATCTCTCCGCAGTCGTCACAAGCTGTATAAAAAAATAAATAAATGGTAGAGTTAGAAAACAGAGCACACACAAAGAAAACCTGATAATTTCTGCTGTAACCATAGAAAAGGAAGGAACAGACTATTAATTTTATGAAACTACAAATGAGTAACTGGAATTGTGTTAACACAGCAGGATGTGTTAACTGAAAGCGCACATTGAATGTCTGATTCAAACTTAGCCACAAAAAAGCAGCTAAGACCTGTATTAGTAATGGTGCAATCATACTAGCAGAAAGAGTTGGTGTTAACAAAATTGAGGCAGAAGGGATAAGTATTTCAAATTCGAGACAGAAGAGTGATTGTGGAAAATGAATATTCACTGTACACCAGGTGGAAGATGGAAGCAAATTCCTCCCAGCAATCAGAGAATGTTGAGAGACAGGTGTGAGATTTAAGTTTCTGTTTTCAGTTGTCTTCAAAATGATTTTTCCTGTAGGAGCAAAGACATTTTGTATGCAGAACAGGCAAAGGAGGAAATAAAAAATGAAGCCAGCATAAATTAAGTCAACAAACCAAAAGGAACGCTGCTTTCCATATTCTTCTAACCGTAAAGTTCATGGAGAGGCTTTTCCAGTGTAACCTTATCCAGTGTTCCAAAGGAAAATGCTTGAGTAGTTGGAGAAGTCCAAGAGCTGATTAGAAGAATCAGACGCACATTGTCCTTGAACCAGATTCTGGTGCTGAGGGACGGAGATGGACAGGACAAAGATCAGCAACACTGAAATGAATAAATGGGAGACTTATAAAGCATCAATCACATTGTACAATATGCCTTTGCAAGAAGCAGCAGCTGAGAAAGACTGGACTTTGCTGATTTTGTTAAACTTGTGGGTGGACTGTAAAGCATATATGCTAAATACACAAGTATACAGAAACAGGAAGTTTAACAACAGGTAGATGAAAAAATAAATCAAATTTAATGAGATTAAAATAAATGAAAATTGAAGGAATATATCAACTCAAATAAAAGGCTGGAAAAATGAAACAAGTGTTGATTAGCTGTCTAAATAAACTGATAAAACTGCAGAAATCAGAGGAGGAAATGAAGAAAAAGCTGGCTGAGTATTAGGCCTCTCAAGAAGAGGTGTTTAAAAAAATAGAATTAGAAGACAGAGTACAAAGAGAAAAACCTGAGAGTTTCTGCTGTACCGAGAGAAACTGAAGGGAACAGACTGTATTAATTTTATGAAAGCACAAATAAGCAACTGGACTGGTGTTTCACAGCAAGATTTGTTAATTGAAAGTGAGCATCAAGTTTATCCTCCAAACCTGGTGATGAGTAAGCAGCTATTAGTATGGTTGCAATCATACCAGCAGAAAGAGTTTATCCTGACTAAACTGGAAACAACAGAGTGTATATACCTATAAATAAAATGATCACACTACACCAGCCAGAAGAGATAAAATTTGCCATTTATCCCACCAATCAGGGAATTTTGAGGGGCAGGTGAGATTCAAGCTGTCTTCAAAGTCGCTTCTTGATGCAGAACAGGCTAAGGAGGAAATTGTTTATTCAACAAAAAGTGAACTAGCAACTAGAAGGGAACTCTGCTTCTCATTCTTCTGCCACTAAGGTTCATAGAGAGACTTTGCCACTGAAACCTTTTCCAGTGTTCCAAATGAAAATGCTTGAGAGAGAGAAACAAAGCACAGGAGTTAACTAGAAGAACTGGGAGTACCTTGGACTTGAAGCAGTCTGATGTGGGAGATGGTGATGAACAAGATGACAACCAGCAACACTGAAATTAGTGAATAAATTGGACACTATAAAGCATAAATCACAATTGTGAAATATGGCTTTGCAAGAAAGTGTCTGAAAAGGCTGGACTTCTGTTGACTGTTAAACTTGTGGGTGGATTGTAAAGCACCGCACTTTGTCATTAATGTTTAGAAGGCCACTAAAGGAAAAAAATAACAAGTAAAAGCATTTTGTTCTGATTAATGTCTTTATAAAACATTTCATGATATAAACAGCATGTTTTATAGTAAAGCAGTTTTCTATTCTGCATATCAGGATATTTTAATTGGAAGGAGTCTTTTTTCAGTGACTGTGTGTTAGATATTTAAATAAAACAGAACTTTTTAGTTGTAAGAAATATAGGCTTTACAGTATAATAAGAGAAGCAAAGCACGATTGTTATATGCTGTGATCATAGCTGCTGGGGGTGGGATGTAAAGGTACATTGATTAATGCTATATAAAATTTATCTTATTTTTACAATGGTAGATGTCATGATTAACGTGTTTTTTTAATAAGGAAGTAGGCTTAGAAAATAAGACAAAAAGATGAAAGCAGTGAAAAATATGTCCCTTGCAAATGCAGAAATATTAGCTTTCTGTTAGCAAATGTTCACAGTGGGAGTTAAGTCAAATTAAAAAATATAGCTGGGTGCACAAGTCCCAAGATAAAAAAAGTCCCCAATCCTGGTAGATTTATTGGTGCCAGGACAGGAAAAATGACAGTTTAGAATCCTCAAAATACAGAAACATTCCTACAATGGGGCCAGGCCAGGCCCAGAGGGAGGATGGTCCCCCTGTTATAAAAGGAAGCAGCAGTCCACAAAAATAACAAAAACTGATAGGCCAAAGAACAGCTGTAAAGATGATAGAGTGGACTATTGATGATAAGAAAGAAATTATGTATTGTTACTATCGTGCAACAATCCCAGAATTTCTAGATACAAGATATACAAACATTTTATAGACCAAGAAACTTTGATCTGTTTGGAAAAAGAAGCATCTGAGGAAGTGCAAAAATATAAACAAAATGTAAAGATTTATTAAAGGTGTAAAAAAGAAATATGGACATGGGAAAGAAAGATTTGATATGATGCAATATTTATGCACAGTTGAAAGCCAAATTACTCAATACAAAAAAGGCAGCCTCAAAGAAATTCAAAGAGAAATATAGGCAAAGGCAACCAGATATGGAAAATGTCACAGTAAAAAAAAAAATATCACAAAGAGGAAATGTAGCAAAGAAGATGAGTACAGTAGAAGTTACAAAAATAGAAGTTGAAGTTATGGAATGCCTGTGAAGTGAAGGATTTGGTGTAGAAGGTCTAACAGAAGTTGCATCACAGCATGATGGAACGAGTCCCCAAAGTAAGGAGAAACAGGAAGATCAGGGGATATCTGAAGAAGAAATACGGACATTGGAAAGAAAGAGATTTATTATGGTGTAATATTTATGTAAAGGAGAAAGCAAAACTAATCAGTAAAAAAGAGCAGCACTAAAGATATCTGGAGAGAAATACAGGAAAAGGAATCCGGACATGGAAAACTTTACAATACAAAAAAAGAAGACAAAGAGGAAAAGTAGAAAAGATTAGTAATGTAGACTAGGATAGAGTAATGACATCCAAATTAAGGAGGAACCAGTGGAATGGGAAGCAGCTGATCAGCTGTCATATGAAGTTATTTTAGAGACTTCCACAGGAAACCAGTATAAACTTTCAGTTTGAGCTCGACAGCAAGGGAAGGAACAGGAAATTGTGGCAACTCTGACACAGTCAATGTTGAGAGATAGGATTGTTGAGCTCCCATATGACAGGACAGGGAATGACAGAGGATGAAATTGAAGACAGTGTTCCACAGGAAGATGCTATGGAAATTTCTACAGAGCACCTGCAGGAAATGGAGAACAAAAAATGTGTCCTCAGTTTAGAAGAAAATGAGCTAAGGGAAGAGTTGCTTGAGATAGACGTATTAAGATCAATGAAAGAGGTAGACTTCAGAATGTCAGTAAATCCCATAAAGTTTCAAGTTTGATAAAGCAAATGAACATAGTAATTAGGACTGTCCACAGAGATCCATGTGATATAACAAGTAAATAGAATATATTACTGTGCAGCTAAATTAATAGCAGATGAAATTCTACCACAAGAACACAGGGTAGTAAGGGAAAGAAGGGGAGAAATCAAATGCCATCATGATACTATTGAATAGAGCAGTTAACACAAGATGTGTCACTGTTAGAAGAGTATAGAAGAGGGAACATCAACAAAAACACTCAGAAAGATAGATGCAATAAAAGCAAAGCACAGTATTAGAACAGATCAGGATCCATCTTGCACTACTGCAAATAAACTAAAAATCTCAGCACAGGTGGAAAAACGTAGAAGATATGTAGATAAATATAAAGGAAGACTACAAAATAAGCACATTATTGATAACCCCAAAACGTTCTGTAGAGAATTTGGAAACAAGGCAAAAGGAAATGAAAGACCACTTAAAAAAGAAGAAATAGATACATTTTGGAGAAATATCTATGAAGATCCTGTGGAACATAAAGATTGCCAAATGGATATAAGAAGTAAAAGAAAGAATAAGTTCAAATGTGCAGGATATGAAATGGGATGAAGTAACAGCCAGGGGGATTGAAATAGTTAGGAAAGCCTCCAGTTGGAAAACCCAAGGCCCAGATCCAGCACCTGATTTCTGGCTAAAAGTATTAACATCTTTGTATGAAGATTTAGCCATGAGTAAAAACTATTTATATGCACACCCCAAACAGACACCAGCCTAGTTAACAACGGGAAAAACAACGCTCCTTCTTTAGTGAACCTGCAAGTTACCCAAAAAATTATAGACCAATAACTTGCCTTCCAACAATGTATAAACTATACAGCGGAATTGGTGCCGACAGAGTTTATAATTATTTAGAAGAAAATTCAATCATGACAATAGAATAAAAGGGTAATAAAAGAAAGTCATATGGAACAAAGGATTGTTTGTTGCTAAAGAGACATAATGGAGAACTGTAAAAAGGGGAATAATCTAAGTATGGCCCTACACTGATCAATTACATTACAGTGACCATGAAACAGTGGCAGACCACTTTGTAATTAAGCCCTGATAAAGGACAAATTATTATTCCAGGGATAAAAATTCAAAGTGGGAAATTCCAGGCTGACTCCCTGTCACCACTAATATTCTGTCTTGGCCTCAACCCATTAAGATGTCTACTTAACAGATTAGGCCATGGCTATAATTTGGCTCTTAGAAAACAAAGTGTAAAGACTTTTCATCTTCTCTTTGTCGATTTAAAACTGTATGGCTCATTAGATGAAAGCACAACTGCAAGTAGTCAAAACTTTTTCAGATAATATAAGAATGTCATTTAGTCTTGATAAATGTGCAAAAGCAACCTTTAAAGCAGGAAAGCTGCAGCACCAAGAAAACATCATTTTGTGTCAAGAGTGTGATATAAACTTATTCCTTCCAATGAAGCTCTGGAAGTTTGCACAGTAATTTCCAATAGCTGAAGCCTAAACCTTTTATGTCCTCACATTTCAAGCAGATGTTAATATCGCTGGAACTTTAGGAGTTGCTAAAGAAGTGTAAATAGCGCACTCGTCAGCACAAATTATTTTTATGGTAGTAATACTCTTTACATTCAAGGGCTAGAACTGGATTTTACAAGTCTCAGTAAACACAGTAACTATTAAGTTTGTAACATTTTGTAAACAATTACATCAGCAACCACTGAAGTTACACACATACATTTTTCCTCCAGCTGAGGAATTTTGTAGAAAGTTAAACAGCTCTATCTCTGCAACTTGGTTGTTGAGGTATTTAGAAAAACATGAAATTTGTGACAATATAAATACTACATGAACAACAAATAATATATTTTACCTTCACTAGACAAAGGTCAAATATCAACACAGCTGTATTTGCCATTGTGTAAGCTTTAAGATGAAGTCTTTTGCTACTTTATATGTAACATGGCTTTGAAAATTTTAATGCAAATATAAACAGGCAATATTTGACTCCGAGACATCAGTAGGATGTAACTGCAGAGACACCTACAGACGTCACAAGGCTGTAATGAGTTAATAAAGGAGCAAAAACTAAACCAGTGTGAGACTGGAGAAAGGAGATTTTGCCAACAGGGATGACTGCAAGTAGAAGTATACAAAATAAGCAAGAGTTGGCTAGAATTTGCTGGAGAAAAATGGCAAAGGAACCAAGATATTGGGAGCAAATAACGTGGAGAGGGAAAGGTAATACAGTGGGATGAGGCCAAGAAGATATTTGGACTGCCGATTGAGATTTCTTTCCTTACCAAGGATTCATATCAGAGCACAGTCAAAGAGAAAGGGATGGAGGAATGCTAAGTGAAAGATCAGCGCTGGTAGAGTTTTTAGTTGAATCTATTAGTAGGGTTTATAAAATATTGTATAATAGCTATAATAATCAATCAGAAGAGGTTAGAAAAGATTGGTAAGAAACTGGAAAAGCAATTTATAAGGGAAAAAGATACAAACAGGCTCAAGTTACATGCAATATAGATTCATACAAGTACAATATAGAGTCATGCAGATACAAAGAAAGTCTTAATAGTATTACAACTTGTTTACAGAAGCAGAATAAATACATTGTATTGAAAGTCACTAGGGTTTATATAAATTGCGAGAGTGGTTGTTTAAATACACATTTGATATAGTTGGGGTAAAACCATATCTGTAAGGAGGGTTAAGAAATAACCAAAAGAAATATGTACGGTACTGTCAAGATGACTGGAGACCAACAAAAGTTTATAAGATGCACAAACCCAGTTTACTGTCAACAATTAAATCAGTCAAGCACTTTCATCTTGGTTCATACAGGACTACTTCAAAACAAGAATGGCAATATATGAACTAACAAAGTTTTCTTACATTTCATGAAACTATTTAAGTAGGCAGGGAAGGATTTTGCAACGTTGTTTTGAAGACGTATGAACCAAGGCAAAAGCAATTGACTGATTTGATTGTTGGAAAAAATGTGCTTGTGCTTCTTAGAAACTTTTTTGCTCGTCTCCAGTCATCTTGACTGTACCACACATTTTGGTTACTTAGTATTTGCATTGTGTTGTTTCCCATTTTTTGGCTTACAGGGTTAAGTAATTGAGTAGGTGAAGAAGAAGTACACGAGCAGGGAGATGAGTAGTTGCGTAAGGAGAGAGAGAGATGATAGTAAAGGTAATATAAATATTAGGTGCACATGGGGAGTAAGAAGCTAGGAGAGAGAGAAAGGTCAGTAAAAAGGAGTTGGGTTGAATAGAGTATATATGGGGAGAAGTGGATTATTTGAGAGTTTAGAAAAAATTGCAACTGCTAAGGAGTAGGTGAGATAAAAATGTGCATACAGGATATCAGCCTGGGTTAGAGCATTTATGGGTTAGATTAAAAAAAATCCTTCAAGGAGTGTTTAAATGTAGGGAGGTTTGGGTTCTTCCTTATGGACAACAGTAATGGGTTCCAGGTTTTAACCACATTGTAAGAGTATGAGGGTAAGGCCTGGAGATTTGGGAGGTTTTTAAGGAGAAAGGAGTAAAAGGAGTAATTCATCTTCTGATCAAATCTAATTTGTAAATGATGTGGGCAGTTATGAGTTGGAGGTAGGAGGTGGTGGGGAAGTTCAAGCCAGTTAAGTGACTACAAGGCTGTGCAGTGATGAGAGAAGTATGTTGCTCCAGTATCAAACTTGTCATTTTTATTATAGCAATTTTGCATATTTTTTTAATGAAGCTTAGAGGTTAGTTAGAATTGGAGCCCAGTATAGGCGTTTGGTGGAAGGCAGGTCATAGCCCAGAGTAGTTTTGATGGAGTATTCAGGAAGTGTTAATTCCTGTAGAGTATGCCAAGTACCTTTTAGTTTTTTTTATGTTGCTTTGTATGTGTAGATCAGTTTTGAGATTATCTACTGTAACCCCTAAACATTTGGTGTGAAGAACTACTACTTTTTCTATATTGTTTAAGAAGTGAATTTTGAACATGTTGTTGGTCAGGGAGAGATTTATGAGTAAAGATGATCTTGGTCCTTTTTTTTGGTTTTAGTAATAGCTGGGCATTAGTAAGTCAGGTTACAGTAGAAAAAAAATGCTTCTTGCATGATCTGCTAAAGGTTTGTTAGACTGTCTTAAAGTGGAGGTAATATTGGATCAATGTTCTTTGTTGGGTAGATAATTTATGAAGGCAATAAGAGTAGGGGACCCAGGATGAGTCCTTGAGGGACGTCAGTGTTGATGGATAAGAAAGAAGGAATGACATCCTGCCATTTTTCAACTTGCTGCCTTTTGACAAGTGGCTGGTGAATCATATGAGATTAAGTAGAAATTTGATTAAGTTTATGTGATACTATGTCAAAAGCCTTGGAGAGGTCAAAAATGAATAAGCAAGCTTTGGATAAGTCCAGAAACACAGATGAGACAAATTAACCTTAATGCTTAGCTTTATTAACAGTGTCCATGAAGGATGTTAATGCAGTTGTGCTGTGACCTGTTTAGAGGGGGGACAGAATGGCTGTGGGATGAAAGTTTGAGAATTCTGTGGATGTACTTTTA
Organism: Protopterus annectens; assembly: GCF_019279795.1. Lineage (NCBI taxonomy): Eukaryota > Metazoa > Chordata > Ceratodontiformes > Protopteridae > Protopterus > Protopterus annectens. The sequence goes on along the minus strand of NC_056741.1, from coordinate 1,162,086,747 downwards.
TGCATTGGGGTTATGTGAGACTTAAGTTTGTAGGACTGAGATGAATGTGTTAATAAGGATACTAATAGGGTAGGCTATGGCCTCAGCAACAGGTTTTGGGTATTCGGCGGGGAGGTTATCTGCAGATATACAGCAGGGTTTGAGTTTAAGTAAAAGTTTTTATAGTTGGAGTGGGTACAGGTAGGTGGGTAAAAGAGGGTGAATAATTAAGAATACTAGGAGAGGAGGCTGACTGAAGGAATTGCAGAGAGAACAGTTGTCTTAGTAGTAGAGCTGAGGTAGTTTTTGGTAGGGGAGAGGGATGTTTGTGTGGTATGTATTTTTAAGCTGGTTATGGAGATAAAATAAAAGTTAAATTTTCTTGGTGGTTGGGGGGGGGCAGGCTATTGGGACAGGGATTTCGGACTTTCTTTGTTCCTGAGTTGAATAGTGAGTTCATGGAAGACAAAAATGTTTTGGGGTCATATTTGTTGTTGGTTTGTAGAATGCATAATATTTTTTATGGAGTTACCTGAAGCATTGTATATTTATGTTGGATTTAGTCTTTTTTGCATTCTTACCTTACTTTATCTCTTTCTTTCATAAGGTTTGTGCTTATTTTGGAAAGCCAGGGCATGCTTTTTTTTATTCTCTTGGTATGCTGTGGAGCGACAGCATTCAGGGTATTTAGGAATATTGTATTGAAGTGGTTACTAGATTGTCTAGGTGTATTATTTTTAAGATTGACTAGTCTATCACTTTTAGTTAGTCAGTGAAAGTTTGCTGGTTGAAAATTTTAAAGTTGTAGGTTGTTTTATATTTATGTTCATTAATTATTTGTTGGGTAGCTCTGTGGACATAACCTGATAGGTAATCACTTAAGGTGCCTGGAAGTATACCAGCTGTAGAAAAGTTGTGTGGGTTGGAGACGAATAATCCAGTCTGGTGTGGAGCTGTGGTTTAGTTTTACTATATCTGGTGGGAGAGTCAATAAGTTGTATGAACTCATATCGGTTCATGCTAGTAACAGGAAAGTTAGAGGATAAGTTCTGTCAGTCAGTATTAATGTAGTGTAAACGTTTTTTTTTTTTTTTTTTATAGTGTGGGAGAGCCAGGATAATATTTCTTCAAGGATGTGAATGTTTTGTCCTGGTGGGATATATACAGTACTGTGATGGGTAAGCTTTTTGTGGTGGTAAGTTTTAGGAAAGTAATAAGAATTTTAGCCGTGCATAACTTGCTTGAGGTGCTTGACTAGGGGATTTACATTATAGGTACCGGGGAAGAGTAAGGCCATTCCATCTGCTTTCTTTTGTATTCTGTTGTATGTTATGCTGTAGCCTGGTGGAAGAATTTCTGCATCAGTATTTGGTTTAAACCAGGTCTCTGTAGCTGCTAGGTTGTCAGGTGTATGATGCCTCACCCAGAAGTGGAATGAGTAATTTTGTTACATATGCTTTGAAAGTTTACTATGAACAGGTGTAAAGTTTTAGCAGGGTTTGAGGGGTTGGGGAAGAGGACTGGTCCTGGGTTAGAGTGTATGTCACTGCACTGATGAATATAGGAGCGATAGTGTTTGTGAAGTAAGTTCTGGAAGTTATGGATAAGAGCTTTATTTGTAGGTTAGGATAGCATTTGTTAATTAACTTGAGTGTAGAGTAGAGGGAGAGGACTTAGCTAAAATAAACTGGGAGAGATATCATAGAAGCTGAGGGAAAATGATTCAAGATCTATTGGGCAGGTAATAGTTGAGGTATATTTTGTTAAAGATTTGGTTGGTGAAGATGTGAGTGAGATGTGGAGTTAAGGTAAGGCTAGAGGGGAGTAGCACAATTGAGAGAGTGGTAACATATTTAGAATACAAGCAGTAAGGTTAGTGGGAGTAGTAATATCAGCTGCTAATTGTGAATGGATACTCATTTGGAGTGGCTTCTGAATTGAAGATGTGAAAAAGATTGGTGGTGTTTGGGATAATAAGTTCAGGAAATGGGAGAGAAAGCAGAGGGTGGGTGTGTGTTTTTAATTGGTTTGAGTTTTCAGATTTGGTAGGAGGAGAAGTTATAGGGTGTGTTGTGTGTCTGATATAAATTTAGATGAAATGGGTGTGGGTGGGAAATGTGGCTAGGGTAGGAGAGTGGAGCGAGGGTGATTGGAGCATGGTCCACATCCCAAAGGAGCAAGTAAGATTACCTAAAGAAATGGTCATTAAGGTAAGACAATTACTTTGTCTGCACAGTCAGCTGCAGATTTATTTGAGAAAAAGTTTAGCACAAATTAAGAAAAATATAGTTGCAAAGAATGAAGAAATATTCTGGAAAGGGAAAACATGTTAATATAGTTTGTTTTCTCTCTTGTTAAAGTATGTTTAACCATGTCTTAAGCAATCAATGTTATGGTTGCCTATGTCTTAACTGATAATTTAATAAAGGGGTCTTAAAGAAAGAAAAGGAAATGTATTCCATAATATGGCTCCCAATTGAAATGTTAGCACTCCTAATGTGGAGTGCCGAAAAAAAAATCAGAAATGCAGGAGAGAATAGCAAATATTGAATATTGCTCTGATCCTTAAAACTTTTTTTTTTGTAGGGCAACAAGCCTCCTGCACCCCTCACCTTATGATCTTATATATTTTAACTCTAAGATCATCATAAATTTGAGAAAAGGGGATGTTGTAAGAAATGACCATCTCAAACTTGTTATATTTAAATCCTTTTTTTGGCCTTTCAGTTTTAGCATTATGGAACACGCTAAAGAGGGCCTGACATTTCAAATGGTTACTGCTATAATATTCCTCATGCTGTGGTGAGGCAAGAATAAATTTTAACATATAAGCTTGACAGTGGAGAATTGTAAAAATAACAGTTATAGAAGAATACACTTTTTCCCAAACCTATCAATCACCTTCCCATTATTGTCAGAATAGGAGGATTCAGTATTAACCAGATGTTTAGCAGCAGCTGGGTTCACCAGAGAAAATAACTGCAAGGGCTGATCTGTGATATGTATATAAAAGCTTATATGATTGTGCAACTTCCAATAGACAATTCTTCAAGGGAAAGGCAGAAGCTGCACTTTCCTCAGAATCTGTATCGAAACATGAGGGGAAAGCACAGAAGTTGTCCCTTCACAATCATTTTATGTTTCAAAATCTCGAACCTCTTGAGAAAATGCAGAATCTTTTTCTTTTCATAGAAACAGCTGCACTGGAAGGGTCAAGAGCCTGAAATAAACCTTGAACGATGCCAAATAAATCACTTCTGTTAGAAAGAAGATGACATATGTCTAATTTTTGCTTCTTTTTGACAGGAATTTAAAGAGGAACCACTTTTGCCAGGTAAAACCTCCTTTGAACAGGTAATCAATTTTGGTAGGCAGAGAGCAATTCCATGTTCCTTCTCCCAGGACCGACAAAGAGTGTTTCTCCTTTGCCCGCCAAGGGCACTCCAGCACCTGCAGATGATGCGTCTAAACCCCAGACCATAGTGGATGTATGGACTACACCAGAGGGAGCAAAGGAAAAAGATGAATGGTCTGATGGCAAATGCTGTTTATTAATTTTCTTCTTTTTGTGGCTAGTATAGGGAAGAACAGAGGAATCAGTAGGTTATTCCATGGTAAGACTGAAAAAGGTGCCCTATTCCCAGGAAAATCTGGCAGCAGTACTTGTTAAAACAAGTAAATAGTTTTAAAAAAGTCCACTAGAAGAAGCACCATCCCCAAAGTTAAGTAACACAACTTTTACCAAAGAAAAGGTAGTTCTAAATTAGTTTTAACTTTTTTTCCACAAAAATAACAAGTAAGGCTACTGTTTAAAAGTTACTAAAAGTCACACACAGTCAATAAAACATACCCTCTTAGCTTAAAATGTATAGTTTTACAGAAGTTCACTTCCTGTCATAAAAGTAAAGTACTGAAGGCTTTTTTTTTTCACCTAAGGAAATTATCTGCCTAGTAAGAGCAAGTTTATTAGATCCTCGAAAGCCTGCAAAATGTGCTCTTCGATGGCAGGAATGTTCTGAAGGGCTTGGCCCCCAAACCACTCTTAACTAAAGTTTGGATGTGTGGAAGGGACCCTTGAAGCTTTGGAAGCTGGTCAGCTGTTATATCTTAGTAGGATATCACCCATCTAGCTAAGGCTACTTACAGCTCTGATCACAATGATGATGATCATCATCAGTTAATCACTGGAGAATGCTTCCAAAGTCAGACATATCAGGTACATGCTTACCACGCCAGCATGCTGCAGCAAGCATTTATTACATTCTCACTATTCACCTCTGTCTGGATGTGGCCTATGCTTCTTGCAGCTCTGAATGGGTTTTCCTGCATGTCATGCAAGTATGTGATTTATTATATTGATGTATGTTCTATATTTTTTTTATTTCCTTCTATACATGACATGGGTGCTCAGAGAATGGGGCTGAACTGAGTGCTGCAGGGGCTAGACATGTTGTTCTAGCCCAAAGTGTGGTGTTGTAGCATGTGCAGAAGGAGATGCATGTAACCTCTAAGCTTAACAATGGGATGAAAAATATTGCTGAGCTGGAGACAGCAGAAGAGCAAATGGCATCAGTTACATACTGCAGAAGAAACATATTCAAATCTTCCTGGGTGATATTATATTTTGCTGTATTATAAATAGTAATGTTTACCTTATTGGTGCTTCTGAATTTTACCATCAGATTAATTCTTCGAAGGCATGCAATCCGCCACACTCAGTGGAATGTTATTTTTGTGCGTGTGAAATTGCGGCATGTCACTTGTTTTCTTGCTTCTACTAAATTTGTGTGCCATTAACATGATGTCAGTCTGTTTTTTTAGACTGCATAAACAAGCATCAACAGAAGACCAAACTCTGACCTATGAAACTACAGCCCTGCGTTATCTGTCTGTGTTCACGCAGCTTTCATGTGACTCACTGGGTCATCAGTTTGGATGTCATCATTGTTTTAAGATATCTCTTTACTCACCTGATGTGTCTTGAAAAGGAAATAAATGATTTATGTTGCTTTGTACCCTTGAGTAAGCATACTTTAATTTCCACCTTGTAATACATTAGTTTATTTTATTTTTTTGCATATATTTGTTTGTTTCTGTATTTATTGAAGTAGAATACTGAGCAGCCCTGACCAATTGCAAGCCGGGTTACACAGAACAGTAACAACAAACAGAAAAGAGCATATTGCATTTTCAAACTATATCAGAAAACAGAAAAATACTGTAATAAACATCATTACAACTTAAGACACCTGTAGTACTGTACAAGTAAGAATAAATGCACACTGATTACTTTGCAGTTATTCTATATACATATGTGCAGACTGTACAAATCCAAAGGATGACAGAAGTCATTAGTGAAGCTGCAGAGAAAGAAGATTGTGTTTATTTAGAGGTAATTATCTGTGGTGTGGAGTGGGTTAATGAGAGACTTGCATTAATTGTGCTGTGGTGTCATGTCACCATAGTACTCATTTGACAGGACCTATGCTATTGCAGTTACAACTCTTCTGTCTAAGTAGGAAGCCTTTGTAAAGAGGTCTAAACTTGGCATAGTCTGTCAGAGTTTAGGGAAGTGCTTGGCATAGTTTAAGATCAAGTAGAGAGAATCTATGGGCTTTGTAGTGGAGCTTAGTTTCAGGGTTTGGAGGACTGGCCATGAGTTGGATTGGTTTTGGCGGTTATAACAGGTGGCAAGCATTCTTATGCATTTATGTGGTTATATGGTAATCATATTTATGGTTAATTATATGGTTATGTATGTATTAGTTCCCATTGATGCTATTTTTGTAATTCTGTGTACTTTTTAATAATGAACACTATGTTGATAGCCAGCTCTGTGGCATAGCTGGATAGAACCCAGACTGTATTGCAGTTGATCTGTGTTCGATTAGTCACTTGGGTGCCTGTATAGAACTGGCTGGAAAGGATGAGAGTGACTAGCTGCTGTCAGCTTGCCTGTACTGGAGGAAGGAAGGCTGTTTTGGCTTGCCATATGAGTGACACTTATCGGGATCACTAGGTGTTCACCCAGTGGAATTCTAAGTCGACTGTGATTGGGCAGCACAGTGGTGCAGCAATTGACGTTGTCACCTCACCTCTTGCTGTGAGGTGACAACGTTAATTGCTGCACCACTGTGCAGCAATTAACATGGTCACCTCACCTCTTGCTGTGAGGTGACAATGTTAATTGCAGCACAGTGGTGCAGCAATTAACGTTGTCACCTCACAGCAAGAGGTTCTCTGGTTTGATTCTCATCTGGGGTGCCTTCTGTGTGGAGGCTGCATGTCCTCCCTGCATTCATGTGGATTTCCTCCTGGTACTCCGGTTTCCTCCCAAATTCCAAAAACGTGTCTGCAGCGTTTCTCCCCAGGCCTCCATTGAAAATAGGCTGTGTCCTATTCAAACTTTCCTGGTCATCAAATATTAAATAAAATAAATAAATAAATAAATAAAATTGTGCTACCATAGTGCATTCACACTAAGTAGACGAGGGGAAATTAATGTGCGGAGGCACACTTCTACTTAGAAAGTAGTCATTGCAAATTCAGTGAAGCCATTGAGGATTGAGGAGTACTGCCATGGGAACAGGATAAGGCACCCTCCAGAATGAGCAGGCTGGTCATCTTCCTACCACCCTACTTTCACTGGGGAATGGAGGACTAATGGTAGTTACACAGTAGGAATGAATGAGCCATAGGGCTCTCACCTAACCCAGAATACCCAGCTCTTTACCTCTCAACCTCTTAGTGCAAGAAATCTGGACATAGCCCATAAAATGAGGGGGGGGAGGTGAAGGCCCCCCCAAAAAAGAGACATATTTTAAATATTGCTGTTATAAACTTAGAAAGTTGCTAGAGTAACAGGGTTTGTTTTAGCATACATTTTCTAAAGGATTTGAAGTCTGAAGCTCAGATGTCATTATTTAGTGACTTCAGTACTTGGATCATCCCAGTGATTTGTCAGAAGACTACAAATTTTATGAGGAACAGACCAAAAATATAACCCCCAAAATCTGGACAATCTGCGATGTTCTGGACAGCTGAGAGGTATACCCAGCTCCTTTTTTGACAGACTGCATGGGCCAGTTGGGTGAAGGTAGGGAAGTAATCAGGCAAGGTCCTAGGGGAGATGCAAAAAAAGGAGAGGGGGAGTGAAAGCTATGTTGATCTTGCAGTACAGCTCTAAGTGCAGAAGGTACTAATTTTATTCAGTTCTCCTGTTTACAAATGCTTCATTAAGGCCAGTTCTGTTGTGCCTTAGAGACTGATTGGGCTTCTGACAGATAGAGTTATAACTTGCTCATGATGTATAATGTATGACTTTGAAAGTAGTTGTAGTATTTAGAAAGGTGCATGACTGTTATAGATGGGCTTTACCTTGCCACATCAAGGAATTTCACAGTAAGCCTTTTCAAGCCGTCTGGTTCAACGGAATGGACTTCAGTGGAGCAGTCCTATATTTAAACTCAACATATTTTGCCTCCTTGAATGCACACAAATAAGAACAAAGCTGTGCAGGGACCTATAATGCCAGTCATGATAGAAACATTTCTCTATGCATCTAGGGTGTAAAAACTTTATCTTCCTGTTGAGAGGAAGATGCCACCAGTAAATATATATGTACACACATGCATGTGATTTATGGTGAATGGCTTTGTCAGCTTATGCTATTATAAAGGCTGTTGCACAGTAGGACCTTATGCTGATCTACTCTTGATCTTCACATTCATTTATGAACCTAGTCTAGGACATAACAATGCAAGCCCCCCCCAAAAAAAAAAATCATCTGCATCTGTTGGCACACAATGGAATGACTAAGGCAAGAGATCTAAGGTGTGCGTTGCATCAGTGTCCTAGATGCTTGTGGATTGATTATTTGCTATGTGCAGTAATTATGAGCTGTCAAAATACTTTTTTATTTTATCAGCAATTTATTTTCAGCAGATGAAATTCCTCATTCTTAATGAGATCCTAACCAGTATTTCACCAAGAAGGGTTAATACATATCAAGGTCATGTCAGTAAAGTTATGAATGAAGAGTACTTACTGATAGCTTAATGGTTCAGTCTGGTGAGTCGCAATGCATGGGTGGTCTGTTTCACTGAAAATTAGCTCACAAAAAATATATCAGTGGTCCTGGTAAAGATGTAGAAAACCCCATACTGACCATGCGGGATGCTTTATTGCTTCACCCCCATTATTTAATACAACATTCTCCAAGGTTGATGCACTTCAGGGGCTATTTGTAAATTGGTATGACTTGAGCTGTTGATTTGATGGTAACTTGATGGAATATACATCTGGATCTGGCCTACATGTTAATGTCCAAAGGGGTGGGGAGGAGCAGGTAGTGCTCGATACTGCAATTTATGCAGTTATTCTGATCAACAGCAAACAGCTTTTCTTGGTTCCTATACAAGGAACAACTTAAGCTTATATTATTGTTATTAAACTTTTGTAGATAACCTTTCAGCAAAATGCATTTTTTAAACAGCAGTGAAGTGGAGAATTCATCAGGGCAGCTAACTAGAACAAATAGTTTGGAGCTCCCTCTTGTGGAGTCTTTTGTATCTTATGCCAGTATAGTAGTTCCAAAGCTGTAGAGCAGAAAAGGAACTTTAAAAGACAGCTTCAGTAGAAGACCTTTGCAGCAGTATTGCTCACACCATTTATTTCCTGTCTTTGCAAAAGTAGGACAACCTGTTCTCTCTATATGCACTGAAATAGTAAAGTATCCAGCAGTTTCTTCTTCTTTTCCCCTTAAGGGCTGCATTTTGTTTGTTTTCTTTAGAGCAACAATCTTAGTCTACTGTCAGATCTGCAATGATGCAGTTTAACATTATCAGCATCATGGGATACACATCCATAACTTGTTCTGAACATGTCATGCCAGCCAACTGGCACATTGGAGCATTTCTTCACAATAAATGTGGGAAAAACAAAATGACGTTCTCTTTCAGTTTATATACATTGTAATTCCCCAAGTTTCATTTTATGGGCACCAGATGTAAGCCTCATGTTTGTGCAAAGCTGTAGTAAGTGCAGGGTGAACGGGACAAGTGCCCCATTTGCAAACTGTTAGGAGGCACAATCAGTACTGTAGCTTCTTAGGTGCCATTTGTCCCCTTCAGGCAATATCAGCAATGATTTAGGAAACATCAGTTTCAAATTCATGTATAAAAACGCTCATAGATATCTGACACAGTTTGACAAAGGATGAAATGTTGAAACACAATAGCTCTATGCCTAGTGTCAAGATTAACATTTTTATCAGCATATGTCTAAGTATCACTGCTGCTTGCTACAGCTGAGTTTAGCACAGGCGGTAGCAAACTGTCATTTTTATATACTAGATATTCAGAATTGGTCTACAGAAACCTCAAGACTTATTTGGTCCTGGCAGAGGACTTTTTTGTTTGGGGGGTCTACAGCTTCAAACTGGCAGTAGGGACTTCTGTACTTAAGAAGTTACATGCCTGGTAATTATTAACTACATAGACAAAATTGTTCTTTTTAATGCAAGCTTGTACTACTATGTCAGTAGTCTTAAAAACCTAAAAATAATTAAGAAGGTATGATTTCATCGTGTTTTTAATATGCAAATATATGTAGACATTTACTGTGAAAAAATAAAGGCCTTCTACAATATTGTGGTGGCTTTAAGTAACCGAGGAAAGGTTAATTCATCCACGTTTATCTAACTTTTTATGCTAACAAGTGCAAGTGACACACCACCCACAGGAAAAAGGAAATGTGGTGGAGATTACAAAGTACTTACTATACTGCAACAAGACACCAGATTTTCTTACTTTGTGGGAGGTTAAGAAAAAGTGGGGTGATAATAGCTCTCATCTCTTCAAAAGTCTCATTTTGAAGCTGCCTCGTAAAGCTATTCAACATCTTTGGTGCTGCTAATGTGATGCAAGATGCACATGCCACCACTAGAGGGTGATGTAATTTAGCTGTTCTAGTTGAACTGATAGCAACATAATCTCTGTTCTTTGTTTAAAAAAATTGTATTTCTATGGCAAGGTTATATACAAATCAGAAGAAAAAATACAAGCTTACTTTTTTAAGGCTACGTAATGCATACAAAACAAGAAAACCTCTGTTGTTGCATAAAATAAATACACAAATGATATTCAGTACTACTTGTTCCTTCCCATTCCAGCTGATATTGTTATGTACTGACAGCAGAAATGACAGTTACTGTTCAGTGTCATCACATTTACCGTTGAAATTACTGTTTCATGTTGTAACACTGGTTAGAATCACCTTCAGAGTTGGAACATTTAATTGGGTTGAGAAACGTAGTTTGTAAAATAATTGGTTTGTCTCATTGTGCAACAGCCTTTGCAATAATGCAAGACTGGTGTGGGGCAGCAGTTCGCTGCAGTATATGTATGAGCATGTGTATGAATGTGCACATATATGTTTACTGGGGATCTACATCTTCACGTCATCGGGATGAATGAGACTTTGCAACCCATAGAAATGATGCATAGAAGAAGATTGGGTGTCATCATGGCTGGCATTCTGTGTCTCAAAACTAAGCAGCGCTATTGCTTTGAGGTGAAATATGCCTAGAATTGTGTAGTAAAGTACATAAATGAGCTTGAATTACGGAATCTCTATGTCATATCAGAAGGTGGTCCCAACCTTAGCAGTGTCCTTCCATGTTCCTTCACTGAGAATGGTGGCACTTTCTGGGATCTTAATGCACTCCAGCTTTATTTGCATTGTTTGCTGCCCTGAGAAGGGGTTATGTCTCACTACTGTGTTGATCTGCATTTGCATGTAACAGATTTTTTGCTGTGGTGTAGCAAGCTAAATAGTTTGAATTGTTAATGAATATGCAGTAAGACTTGCCTGGTAAACCCATAACGATCCTCTGAGACTAATGTTTTCCCCTGTTGCATTCATGCAGATTAGGTCATTTCAGTTCTCCTTCCCAAGCCTTATATGGACTTTACAACTTTGCTCACTGAAGATGACTAATCAGTTTTTACCTTTTCTGCAGCACTGTCTGGATTACTTGCTAAATATGATTGCTTGGATGCAGCCCAAAGGGCAGGGCTTTCTGTTTGCTAGAAGCTGTAAACACTAGAGGGCGATAAATGTAGAAAGAAGTACGTGCGAGTGGTTTCTGCTGAGACTCAAGTGGTTGGTGTCAACTCGGCATGTATGAATATTATACTTTGTTTTGTTTGAAAAACTTTTTTTAGTGAGTCTGCATCATCTAGGGTAACAGGGCAAGAAAATTATGCGGCTTTTCATACTGAATACTGAGACTGAGTGAACAACTGCACACAGCAAGCACATTGTCATAGACCATTTAGGTTACTCAGATAGCCTGTCCTGTTGCTGTGACTTTAATACCAGTTTATGTGAGAGCTAAAAATTAGTGTAGATGGATGACCTAATCCTTTGTAGTTTCTTGCAACCTTTCTCCTCTATAAAGTTGATATTGGTTTTAGAGTGACTTCAAGCTGTGAATTATTTACTACTAACAGGAATCATTCTTCATTTTTATGCAACTTTCCTGGCAGGGACATATCTGGAATGCAGTTTGTATTACTTCTGCATACCTTACATTCCATTGGCTGGCAGTCAAGGAGAAAAAGACAAAAGACCTCACTGGCTACCCAGTTCATTAAGGATTCATGATTTAACTGTGAACAGGCTACACTCCTGCTGTACATTCACCTAAGGCTATAAGTGGAAGATTGCACAATAAAACCCACGTTTGTTTTTAAAATATCTAGTTACTATATGCAAAGAAAATTTTGGAAAGCAAACACAGTTTGTGCGGCTAACCTTGAATAATAAGTCTACTTATAGTTTTATACAGGGTTATTTTGTTAGTAAGTAGCTTCTACTACCAACAGCATTAATGTGGTTGGCCACTTGCACAATAAAACTCTAATTTATCATAATTACATGTTGTTAACATTAACACAGTGGTCATTTTTTAATTAGCAGTGGAATGTTAGAGGTTAATTAGAAACCATTTTGTTCCAACATACAAGACCTGAAAAAGTAGCTTTTTTTAAAACTTATATTAACATAAAGTAATGGCATTGTCAGCTGTACAGAAACAGTTTATATAGTCCACCTTCCTTGCAGCTAACACCTGTCTTGTATCACTGTGTCTGATTGGTTAAGGTTCTTATCTCACATCCCCAGGATGTGGAGTACTGCTGTCATTGCCAGTATAGTCTATAGGGAGTTTGTATGTTTTGTTCCTCGTCTGCTTTAGTTTTCTCTATGTTCCCTGGCATTTCCCCATCTCTCCAAAATGTTAGTTGATTGGCTACTTCAAATTGTCCATATAAATTGCATTATGTGTAGCCAGTGATGTGGCTGAAAGTAGTCTGTGAAGAACCAGTTTAAATATATATACAGCTAAAAGTAAAATTAAAAAAAATAAATAACCAGACAGCTGCCTATCACACAGTCCTTCACCGTCCTCTAATCGGCATTGTTGTTAGAACATTACCTCCGTGGTCGTTCTGCACAGAAGTGGGCATTGCTTGTATGATTGGCATGCCAAATGGCCATGTTGTCATATGCAGATGATGCATGATTAACTGCTATGTAGATCTGACAGTGACATCATGCATACATTGATTATTGATTAACCCATATGGAAATTACCCCTGAGATGTTCCCATCGAGTGAGGCAAGAAATGAAGCGGGTTCAGAGCTGTGCTCTGGATATCATACGAACTTCTTGGGCACTCATTCAGACAAGCAGAATGAGCATAGTTGACTGTGACGCCCCCTCTCCTTTTTTGGGGAGGGGGGGTTGCCATTTTAATTGTAATTTAGCTTATATTTTACATTCTGTTTTTTTAACCTATCCTTTTTGGTGAAGTGGGTCTATAGTGCACAGTGTTGCTTTCTTAGGTGAGTGAGTGTGTTAGGTATTTGAATGTCTTTCGGCTTTTCCCAGTTAGGGGTCGCCACAGTGGATCACCAGTCCGCTAATGGTTGACAGTGAATTTTTACAGTGTTGAGTTGCCAGCCCGGCACCCAACCTTCAAAGAAGGAACACCCACACATGCACACACCTACCTGCATGTCTTTAACGTTCAACCGCAGGGAGGACATGCAGACACCGCATGGAAGGCACTCCAGCTGAGAATCAAACCGGAGAACCTCATGCTGTGAGACTTGTGCACCTTATATTCTTGTCTATTTTTGGCATGTTATTAAACAGAGTTCTTCATAAGAATGCTTGTCCAATGCCTCATTTCTGCTCATATTTTGGTAAGGATCTTACATGCATCTTCAGGTAAGTGACAACAATTGTGTATTCATTTCTGTATTAAGTCAGTTTACAGTTATATACTACTGTTGCACATTTTTTCTTACTGTTCTGTATAGTTTAGAGAGATGACCTTATCTTTTCTGTGCCTTGCAAATACATGGGCAAGTTCCAGTTAGTTATTGTGGTTTCTTTAGCATTTCTCTTTAGCATTAGTGTACTGTAGAACCCTAACAATTGCCTGCATGCTGCGTAAATGGCCTTCTATCTTAATTCATAAATATGTTTTAATAAACAGCATGTTGCTAATATATAACGCGTCTTCCATTTGTATTACTTTCAGTTATAGTACTGTTTCTTTGCCCCCTTGAGCTGAAGTGCCGAATACCCAATGAATATTCATGAGGCCAGTGAAGACATCACCATGAATATTCATTCATTATTCAAGCAAATCACTGGGTGTTGAATAGTGGGTGGGGTTTAGCCGGGACTTGCTACTGCGCATCTGGGCAGGTACTGTTCTACAACAACGTCCCCAAATCTTCCACTATGAGGAATTCTTGAATCCTCATTTTAATCTGTACTGTATCCCCTGACTGCCTCTGGCAACATCTACCTAGGTCCTTGCCACTCTCTTTGAAAGTTTCTTTAAATTAGTTTTGAATTTGAGCGCATGGTCACACACACCGATCCACACCTGCAGTCCCCATCCCCGTTTCCTCTGTGGCCTTTTCCAGTTGCTGTCATGTCTTCCACTGCATTCATACCATGTTCCCGAGGCTGTATTTATACCCTAGTCATTCTGTTGCCCTCTCAATTGTAATAATTCAGGGTATCTGGCAGGGAGGCTCTCAATAAAAATTTACCCAAACAGTAGAGTCCTCCAAGACAGAAACACACTCGACCACCACAACACAGCACAAACCACAGGACACACAGCTCACCTCCACAGTGTGCCCCTCAACCTTAAGTCCCTAAGGCTAAAGACCTTGCCCAATACACTAATCATAGGTCACTCAGTAGTGGGGCACACAGATGTCCCACTCACTAGGTTGAATAAGGAGAAGGTAAGAGTCAGCTGTCTATCAGTGCCAGAATCCAACACATAACACACGCACTCAGGTTACTCCACAACAAGTACAGGTATGACTCTGTCATTGTCCATGTGGGTGTGAATGACCTGAGACTCACCTCCCTGGACTACATGAAAAGAGACATGGTGGAGCTGTCGGATTATGTGGCCCAGGCAGGTATGACAGTAGCCCTGAGCAGTATCCTACCATCAACCAAAATGATACCGCAGTACAAACAAAAAATTATTGACTTCAACAATTGGCTAAGTTTTTGGTGTCATTTTAAGGGGATTCAGTATCTGTCTGCTTGGGATGACATGATTGACAGACCTCGATGTTTTGCCAGAAATTACCTGCATTGAGGTCATCTCTGGGTTTCCAGGTACTGGCTAAGGCTCTTGCCACCCCTATAGCGCCTTTTTTAGGTGGTGTTCCAAAGAACAAATTACCACTGTAACACCTATAAATAAATGTAGTCTGGGGATCATGCTGCTCAATGTTAGAAGTCTAAATCTCAAAATGCACTCACTCGAATCACTCCTCAAAATGGAGAACATCAACATTTGTGCTGTAACAGAGACCTGGTTTAAAGCAGCAGGAAGCACCCCTGTGCTACCAGGCTATAACTAATTCCACACCTTTTGTCTCCGAAACATGGACCAAAGCTCCAAAGGTGGCAGTGTCTCCAGATTCATAAAGGATATGCACACCTCCAGACTAGTAGCCCAGTAAACGCATCTGAGATACTTCAGGTACAACTAACATTGGGCAAGACGGCGATCCAGGTCATAGCCTGCTATAGGTCCTCAGCCATGTCCCTACAGACTCACTCCGTGTTCCTAAGCACCCTGGAATCTGTCAAGGTCCAACCCAACACTCTCTTACTAGGAGACTTCAACTAAACCTCCATCAACTGGGAAAACTACTCCAGTACCAATACACTGGCACAACGCTTCCTGGAATTCATCATTTCCAATGCCCTGGACCAGCTCATTTTGACCCCCACTAGAAGAAGCAACATCCTTGACATGGTTTTACTAACATGGGCAACTGTTGCTGGACATCAGTAGTCAATACCTCCCTACTCAGATCTGACCATAATCACCATGCAAATCCACATCTCACCCACACCTCCCGCAAAGGTAACCACCTTGAAAAACCTCTCCAAAGCTGACTTTGGACTCCTAAAAACTGAGGTGGCTAAGTTCACAGCACCCATGCCAATGGAAAATAACTGCATGACTGCTGAATTATACACCAATGGACTGTACGAACATGTACACAAATGCATGGAACTAGCCCTACCCAACAGAACCAAGACGCTCTCCTCCAAAAAAGGAAGCCAATCTGGTGGTCTCCTGCCATTAATAAACTCTACAACAGAAGGAAGAAACTGTTGCAGAAAAAGGTGAAGTCCCAAGACTGGAAAAACTCCCTTATTAGCCTCAACAAAAAGTTGAGATCCCTCATCAAATCCTCTAAAGCCAGCTGTGAAGGCAGAATTGTGGCAGACAATAAAAACAATTACAAAGCCTTCTATAGCTATATCAAGAAACTCCACTACAATACCCAGATTTGCTCTGAGATGCGCAATACCACCTCCTATACTCATCCAGCAGATATTGCCAACATACTGGCCAACAGATTCAATGCCAACTTTAACCCCCCCCCCAAAGGACCAATCACAATACTGGAATAATGCCAGGCACCCAGCATTACTGCAGCACAGGTTAAAGCTGCATTGTGCAAGGCCAAGAATACAGCTTCCATGGGACGCGATAATATCCCTGGCTGTGTTTTACATGAACTACAAAACGAACCAGCACCACATCTGTGTGCCCTGTTCAGTCACAACCTCACCTCAGGCTTTGTTCCTACCAAATGGCGCACTGCTACAGTCATCCCTCTCTATAAAGGGGGAGCAACTACAGACCCTGGGAATTCTCGCCCCATTAGCCTGACGAGTCTGATATGTAAAGCTGTTGAGCGCATCATCATCGACCTGATTAACAAAGATATAGAAAATCTCCAAACTCTAGACCCCACACAATTTGGCTTTGTGAAAGGGAGATCATACCTGCTCAACCTGGTTGACTTTTTTTGAGTCAGGCACCAGGGCTGTGGATGAAGATATGACAGTGCATACAGCCTACCTCGATCTGGCCAAGGTCTTTGATACCATTCCTCACTCGGGAGTTATTGGTAAACTCACAAAACTAGGCATCAACCCCTATATCACTAGGTGGGTTGCAAATTGGCTCACAGATAGAACACACACAGTGTGAAAGTAGCAGACTCCAAGTCAGATTGCCGACCAGTCACAAGTGGAGTCCCACAGGGATCGGTTCTGGGTCCTCTCCTGTTTGGTATTTACTCTGAAGTCCAGGCCAACATGAAGGGACTCTGGCTAACAAAGTTCGCAGACGATTGTAAGTTGGGAGCTATTATGAACTCCCCAAGTGATGTTGACATCCTACAGAAAGGCCTCACTGAGACCAATGACTAGTGTCAGAACCATGGCCTTAAGCTCAATGCCAAAAAAATGTGTCGTCATCCCCTTTGGGAAAAACCCGGTTCCCATGAAATACCACATCAGTGGTAGGGTAGTCCACTGAACACAGAAGGTGTTATAAGAGATCTGGGAACACAGGTTGACAGCAACCTCTGTTTTGACCATCACATTGCCACTGTGGTCAGAAAGTCCTATGTGGCACATCTCATTGCTAAGGATTTTGCATCCAGGACGAAAGAGGTATTTGTTATTGCCATCATCCACAGCTCTGGTGACTGACTCAAAGAAGTCAACCAGGTTGAGCAGGCATGATCGACCCTTCACAAAACCAAACTGTGCAGGATCCAGAGTTTGGAGATTCCCTATAACCTTGTTTATCAGGTCCATGATAATGCGTTCCATAGCTTTGCATATCAGACTCGTCAGGCTAATGGGGCGATAGTTCCCAGGGTCTGTAGTTGCTCCTCCTTTGTGGAGAGGGATGACTGTAGCACAGCGCCATTCGGTAGGGACAAAGCCTGTGGTGAGGCTGTGATTGAACAGGGCATACGGGTGAGGTGCCAGTTCACTCTGTAGTTCATGGTAGAACACAGCCAGGGATACTGTCAGGTCCCATAGAAGCTGTATTCTTGGTCTTGGATAGTGCTGTTTTAACCTGGGCAACAGTAATACTGGGTGCCTGGCAATCTGCTGATATTGTGATTGGTCCTTTGGTGGGGGAGACAGGGGAAAAGTTGGCACTGAATCTGTCAGCCAGTATATTAGCAATATCTGTTGGCTCGGTATCGGAGGTACCATTGTGCAGTAGCTCAGAGCAAATCTGGCTATCGCCACAGAGATTATTTACATAACTATAGAAGGCCTTGTGGTTGTTTTTACTATCTGCTGCAATTCTGTTTTCATAGCTAGCTTTAGAGGATTTGATGAGGGATCTCAACTTTTTGTAAAGGCTGATAAGGGAGTTTTTCCAGTCTAGGGGATGTCACCTTATTCCACATCAGTTTCCTCCTCCTGTTGTAGAGTTTGTTTATGGCAGGGGACCACCAGATTGGCTTCTTTTTTTTTTGAGAAGAGCATCTTGTTTCTATTGGGTATGGCGAGATCCATGCATTTCTGTACATGTTTGTACAGTTCAAAAAACATCAATCAAAACTTAATCTCTTCTATTTGCTTCATTATGTATGATTTAGGTAGTTAGGTTTGCACTAGGAAAGGGATGCATTTTGTTTGGAACATAACCTTGTTTCCATTATTAATACTAATAGATTTCAGATAGCCTTAACCAGTATCCGTCAGTTTATAACTAACTTGCCTAGGAAATATCATAACCGTCTCATTCTAGAGAAGGCAAGGTGTCCACCATTTGTTTATAGAGTTGTACTGTTAGTCTGTACATGATTTTAGTCTACTAAAATTAGACACTGTAGTTACTGGGGCACTTAAGATCAGACTCACTACCAGAACTTACTGTTATTCCACGTTTTCCAATGTTATAATGTCCTAACTCAAGGGGTGTAGTCAGGATTTTTGGAAAGGCACATTTGTGTCCAGGTAGTGGTTCTCACAGCTAGATGCTTTAACAAATATTTTTTCTCGTACTTTGGACCCACTGTCACTACCAGCCCACCTTAGGAGTCTGCCTACTATAGGCATTTTTACCTAGAGCCAAAGCATTCCTGTTTACTTAAACCAAATTCATTTGCAGTGTAGACGTGAAGTGTCTCCTGCCTTTACTATTTTACACTGCACATTTAGACTTAATCACCCTCTAGAGTACACTTTTATCCAGGTTATTCAATTTTGTGGCCTTTTGGGATGCCACTTCTAGAACTATACTGTATATTTCTCTGTATTGCTCTCTCTCTCTCTCTCTCTCTACATATGTGTATATATATATATATATATATATATATATATATATATATATATATATATATGCACTTCTGATTTTGTATCTTGCTTGACTTTAGCTTTGTAGTTAGGTAATGAATGAAAAGGACTGTTGTAGTCCATGTAAAAATTCTGCAAAACCATGTAGTAGTTTTTCATAAACCTATTTTTGTCAGTAAAATTCCTTCAGTCAGTTTCTACTTTGCTCTTCCAATAAAAAAAAATGTTCTTTGGTACTAATCACAAACTATGTGAAACTTCCAACTCTTTACAAATCTCTGATGAAAATAAAAGCCCAATAGTGAATAATTAAATATCTGGGATTTGGCTAGATCTCCTCTTTCTTTGTATGGAAAATACACATAAAAACTCACCATTTTTCTGGGCCCAAAAAAATCTCCCCCTTTCTGTCTGTTACCAGTACAAGAATAGTAGGCAAAGGCGCATCCTGTTCCCATAACTGGAATGTGACTCCATTATATAGCTACAGCATCTGAAAGAAATGCAACCGCCATTCATCCCATCTGTAGTAAGATTTGCAAATTCATTAGCTTCTCCTAAAGACCTGTGCCATTGTAAAACCATTTAAAAAGCAAAATAGCTGCCTACTTGTGAAAAAGAGATGATCACTCGGATGTTTTAGCTTCTAAATTTTCTTTCTTCTGTAAACTTACGTTACTGATTCTTCTTGTAATCTCAGAAGTCGCAAGCACTCAACTTCACTTCTACAACCCCCCCCAAATCAAAGTTTCATTGCACAGACCACCATTTCCGAACAGTAGGCCTCAAACTCTGAGAGTTTCTCCCCTTCTACCTTAAAGCTTCCTCTTACCCCCAAATTCTATGTCTTGCTAAAATCTGATCTTCAGAAACAAGTAAAATGCAACTACCTGTTCACAGGGAACACAACCTAAACACACCTACCTTCTCTTTACCCTTTCCTAACAGTATTTGTTTTTTTTATTTTTTTTTTTTACTCTTCCACAAAGCTGTACACAACTGGCCCATTCTTCCTTGAGGTCACAGGAGCCAGGCACTTCTGTACTGAGTGAACATTTCCGCCCAAGAGTGCCAATAAACTCTCCATTCCCCAGCAAGAATTAGGTGGTAAGGAGCAGGCCATCTCTTGTTGGCCCTGAGAGGATGACCCACCATCTCTGCATTGTGAGCACATTCTTCTCAGCAGCTGTGCCAAGCTTGCTATTGTACTCCTCCCAAGGGAAGCATGCTTTTACATATTGAATTACCCTCAGTTTACTGGGGTTAAGCCCTGTAACTGCACAGACTTGGCTGGGTCAGTTTCCACTGGATAATATCTAGGGCTCCTGCTAGGTGTTAACCATATGGGGTGAGCCAAGCTACTTCCCCCTCTCCATGAGGTTGAACCAAATGGTTGCTGCTCACTCCCATCCTCCATGGCCTGCTCCTACAGGGACTAGAGCTGTTAATCGAACTTGGGTCACCTATGACATTGTCATGGTTTAGCCCTCTACACTGTGGAGCTTAGCTACACACACAGTGCAATCTTTACTCCATTGTACAAGATACTTAATTTATATTGTTACTCCACTGTAATATTTCTGCATGCAAGTCTTTGTATATATATTGTATATAATATTGTTTTTATTTCTTTCATTGCATTCTTAATCTGTGTGAATTATGCTGTAACAATTATTGCCTTTGTGTCTCTCTGGGCTGTGACTGAAATTGGTCTGCTTTGATCAATGTTCTAACCCAGTTAACAAGTTCCAATAAATAAATACAATAAATAAGCAAATAAAATGTAGCAAAGATGAGAAATGTGACAGACTGTACAAAACATTTTTTCCTGGTGAAATGCAGCAGAGCTTTTAAAAATGAAACTGTTTTCTGACTGGCACCAACTTGACAGTAGCTTGGGTTAGTCATGTCTTGCTCAATTAAGATGTTACCATATTTAGCTTGAAACTTTCCACAACACTCTCACTTTGGATTTGAATTTGGATCCAGCAGGAAATTAAGTTAGGACAACTTCACCTAAAATAGAAAGGGGTATTTGTCTAAAAGGACTGATGTGATTGCATATTTGCAAGTGTTGAGTCACTCCAGGGCAACCTTCTGGAACTTTCAAGAAAATGTGACTCTCCCTCCTGTAAGTTCAGAGTGCAGTTTGTTCATTTCAGTCCGTCAGTTTGTGTCTTCCTCTGGGAGTCCGCTGTAGATGTTATGAATCTTTGTATATGCAAATGAAATGAAAGGCAGCCTACGTCTGGAGTCTCTGAATTCTTGCCCATTAAACACTTAGCTGTTGAATCTTTTGCCACTACTAAACAGACATAAAAGTCAGTTTTATAAAATACAGTTATCATCAGTTAGTATTAGTCTTAGAGGTAGCTGGACAATGGTGTTTTTCTGATGTCTTCTATCTGTTTAAAACGTATTTTATTATGCAGTAATATGTATACCTCTGTACTTAATTGCCAACATTCCTTGCCTAAATGTTTATTTGCTATACACTGTTAAAGCCAATCATCTCAGTCATATGTATTATTCATAGCTGTAGTACCAGAATCTGGTGTACTCTCCCAGTGGCTGTAACAGTTTGACAGTTCACAAACCTTTACTAGTGACAGCTTGTAAATTGCTAACCTATTTGGTGCCCCCTGCAAGTTAGAATCTGAGTCACTTATCCCCCCCCCCGTCCCACCATATCTACAGCTCTGTTATTTTATATATTTTTTCTTTATTTTTTTCCCCTTTGCTCACTGATTGTATATATTTTTTCTTTATTTTTTCTGCCCTTTGCCCACCGACCATTGAACCTATCCAGTGACTCATAGACCCATTCACTCCTTAGCAGTGAGGTACATTCTCAAATCCACCAAGATGACAGCCTGTGTGGGACCGTAATTTGAGGCAAACATCAGGGATGCTTGTGCTGTCACCAGCATTCTGGCAAGCACAGTATTTTTGTATTATGACCCTATCCCTCCCAGTAGTGACATGCACATATGCATCATCTCAGGGTGTCCCAGCACTCCCATTGTTTTCATGCATTCACACTCTTGCAGGGTAGGAGTTATCATCAGTGGCTAGGACAGCCAAAGTGCATGCCCTCTCTGTCAGAGCCATGCTTTTGGTGTTTGTAAAACCATCATGTTACAATACCAGAGTGGTAGGCTTAGGCAGGTGGGCACTACTCCCTCTCTAAGGATACACAACACCCATCCTCCTTACCAGCACTGTCACCCCAAGCCACTGATCAAACTCAAACCACCTGGGCAGTAGTCAGGGTTTATTTCTCTGTGTCACTGGGATGGCATTTATATTATTAGATGAGACACCACAGCTTGATAGACCTCAGCTCCCAAATAGTGCCATCTGCGTACTTGTAGAAATAAAACTGTGTTTTCTTTTGTTCTTTAATTAGCACAGACTGTTTCCTGTTATTTTGTATGGGAATGTTTGAATATGATAAGGAGTGAATCAGGGAGAGAGGGAAACGCAAGCTATTCAAAAGTTAGAATTACCCAGTTTTATTTGCTAAAACATGGAAGATCATAAACCTAATACCCTGCAATAAGTAAAAATCAGAGGTTGGTATTTAATGCACTGACTGAGGGCTACCTCATAAAATACTGAAAGAAAATCCTACATTTATTCAAGGCAGTGTGGTTGTAAGATAATTTGAACAGAAAAATGAATGAAAAGAAAATGTAAAATGGCACAGTAATATGGTATGTTATAGGAAGCAGCAGCCTTGACAGGAGAGTAAAATCAAGAAAGACTGGAGAAAAAATGGCTACCACCATCATATTTGGAGTACAGCAAATTATAAAATATTAGCAGGGGTGGCTCATGCTATTGGACTGCAGCCCTCACAGCTGTAAAGGAAAAAAAAAACAAAATAAATAGAGAAAAAAATGAAATATAAGAAAACAAAAGCGCGTGTTCGGCATTCCCAGAACTCGCAAGCGTACAGGAATTCGGACTGCTGGTGAACCAGTCCTGATTAGGAAGATGTCCTTACTCTGTGTTATACATTGATGAGGTCCACTTTTGCAAACCGCACAGGATTCCATGTTTAACAATATATGCCTGGCAAAAGTGATTCTGTGAGGACAGCAGCATTAGGCAACACTATGACACTAATGTGTAGGAATACATGCATAGTCTACTGTTGGCTTCCAATTCAAAACATTTGCCAAAGCTATATATTGTAGATTATTAGCATCAGACTACAGAGATCCCAGAAGTCTATGCAGTTACCACTGCATACACTGGAAGTGGATCGGACTGCAACATCTGCAGGCTGAGTAGCTTGCTCTTGTGAGAAGTATTGCACTGGATAGCTTGCTCATGCGGTACTTTGAAATTCAGAATGCACCAGGGCTGGGACTTTGAAGGAATTTACATGCGTGTGTGTATAAGAGGGAGGTAGCATAACCCTCAGCTGTCCAGATTTTTGCAGAATGTCCAGATTTTGCCTCATATTCCTTCTAGGATTGAAGTTGCTAAATAACAACAGACATTTGAGTTTTAGACGTCATATCCTTTAGAAAAATGTATACCAACACAAGCCCTGTTGTTATTAGATGAGACACTAAGTCATCAAGGACACCCACACCTCAAGGTTGGTGGCAACGCACGATGCATCGGAGACCATCCAGGTGCAACTAACCATAGGCAAGACTGCTCTGCAATTTGTAGCATGTTACAGGCCACCCTCTCAAACTCAGGAAACTCGCATAGCTTTCCTGAAAACACTGGAGGGGATAAATGTATCTCCAAACACCATCATACTAGGTGACTTCATCTACCCTAATATAGACTGGGATCACTACTCAAGCCCAAACACTCTAGCCCAAAGGTTCCTGGAGTTCATAAACTCAAATGCCATGGAACAACTAGTCACCATCCCCACAAGAGGTGAAAACATACTTGATCTCATCATCACGAACATGGGATCACAATGTTCAACACCAGAAGTATACCCCTCACTGGTGAGATCAGATCATAAACTAATCTCACTAGAGGTCCTCATCCTGCCCCCACCTGAGATAAAAAAGACCACAGTGAAGAACTTCTCAAAAGCCGACTTCACACTTCTAAAGACTAGTGTGGTCTCTTTTAAGGCCCCTGAGCCGGCGGTAAACATTACTCAAGCCGCTGAATCACTTACAAATGCCTTCTACCAGCACCTACAGGACTGCATGGATCAGGCAATCCCAAACAAAACAAAGACTCTTTGTACCAAAGGCAAGCGTCCAGTCTGGTGGACCCCAGCCATAAACAAGCTCTACAACAAAAGGAGGAAGCTACTACAAGATAGAGCAAGATCCTTAAAAGGTAAGACATCTTTGATCATTATAAGTAAAAAACTAAGAGCTCTCATAAAATCATCCAAGGCAAATTTTGAGAGAAAAATCACTAAGGACTCAAAAGACAATCATAAGGCCTTCTTTAGCTATGTTAGAAACCTGGGAGGAAACTCCCAGATATGCTCAGAATTCGTTCAAAATGATGTGAAAATTACTGAACCTACAGACATTGCCAATATACTGGCTGACAGGTTCAGTGCAAACTCCCAAAAGGAGAGATATCTATACCCGAGGATTGTAGCCCCCCAAACATCCCTAACGCCCAGGTGAGAACTGCTCTCTCTAAGGCGAAAAACACAGCATCCATGGGACCGGATGGTGTCCCCGGCTGTGTGCTCCACGAACTCAATGAGGAATTAAACCCGCAGTTAGGACAGCTGTTTAATCTCAGCCTCACCTCAGGATACGTACCCAAGGAGTGGCGCACGGCAACTGTGGTCCCACTTCACAAAGGCGGTGCCTCCACCGACCCTGGAAATTACCGTCCCATCAGCTTGACAAGCCTAATCTGCAAAGCCATGGAGAGGATCATAATGGAACTCATAAATAAAGACATAGGGAACTTGCAGACTTTGAATCCAACCCAGTTTGGCTTTGTCAAAGGCAGATCATGCCTTTTAAACTTGGTTGACTTTTTCGAAACAGTCACCAAGGCCATTGATGAGGGAAAGGCAGTCCATACAGCCTACCTCGACCTGGCAAAGGCTTTCGACACAATACCACACTCAGGTATAATTGAAAAACTCATCAGCTTAAATGTAAACCCATACATCACAAGATGGGTCGCAAACTGGCTAAGTGACAGAACCCACAGGGTCAGAGTTGCTGGCGCCATGTCAGACTCAAAGCCAGTCACAAGTGGTGTCCCACAGGGCTCAGTCCTGGGACCACTCTTGTTCGGCATCTACTTTTCTGAAGTACAAGCAAACACAGGAGGGTTATGGCTGACAAAGTTTGCAGATGACTGCAAACTGGGCGCCATAGTCGAAAACACATCTGACACAGATATCCTTCAGAAGGGTCTCACAGAAACGGAAAACTGGTGCCAGAGCCATGGCCTAAAGTTAAATACCAAGAAATGCATAGTCATACCCTTCGGGAAAAATAAGGTTACCCCTAGTTACCATATAGGTGGCAATCCACTGAGCACAGAAGAAGTTATCAGGGATCTGGGGACCCAGGTTGACAGTAACCTTTCATTTGACACTCACGTTGCTAAAGTAGTTAGGAAGACCTTCTACATTGCCCACCTGATCATGAAGGGATTCACATCTAGATCAAGGGAGGTCATCGTCCCCCTGTACTCATCACTCATCAGACCAATGATTGAGTACAATGCCCCATTCGGAATGTATCTGACCCGACACCTACAGCAGCTGGAAAGGCCCCAAAAGTTCCTCACCAAAAGGATAAAGGGTCTCAAAAATATGTCTTATGCTGCCCGACTGAAAGAACTCCAGCTCTATTCAGTCGCTTACCGCTTGCTCAGAGGTGACCTGTGCATGACATACAAGGCCATGTCAAACCCAGATTTGATGAACATGCTTCACCTCAAAAAATCTAGATCCCTCAGAACTACAAGGGCGGGAGACTTAAACCTTGACACGGTTATTAATAGGACGTGCTGGAGGGACAGATTCATCACCCAGAGACTCCCTATGCTGTGGAACAAAATCCCAGTACATGTGAGGCAGAGCACCTCGCTGGCCGTGTTCAAGAGAAATCTTGACCAATGGATGGGAGATCGCAGATATACCCCAGGGATTACCTCAGTGTCACTGCTTGACAGAGGCTCAGCAAAATAATGGGCATAGTTTTCTTCAAACTAAAGGGGTGGCGAAAGCCACAAAAACTCTGGGCTAGGCTTATAAATGCCCTTGGGCAGATAGCCTAGTATGAACCTATGAACCTATAGCAATTTTTTAAGTTCATGAGTGCAATATTTATAATCTGTCCCTAATTATTTTAGGCTTTGTCCAGATTTCTTGCACTAAGAGGTTGAGGTCTGTGTGTGTCTGTGTAAAATTCCCCAGTGTAATTTACCTGGTGGCTAGAGAGAAACTCAGGCCCAAACCCCTGTACCTTGGGCACAGGAAACGAGCTTGAATTCCCTACCCACCAGCACTTGTGAAAACTATTCAGATTTTTGCCTCATACTTTTGTTCTGTTTCTCATAAAATCTGTGGTTTTCTGGATTTTGAATTCAATAAATAATGACAGACATTTGCATTTCAGACTTTCAGGTTCCAGTATGTCCTGTAAAGAACTACCTACCTTCAAAGGCATTCCACCTCTCAAACTGTTAAATCTTCTCCCTCACATCCTTTGAGAACTGTAGTCCTAAGGGGCCATAGAACCAGTTCCTCCTCATTTTATGGGATGAGTATTTCTGGTACAAAGAAAAGGAGGACATTTGAGACCCATACTGAATCTCTCCCAGCTCAGCACCTTCCTCAAGGTGCCCACTTTCAAAATGCTGTCTCTTCAGTCCGTCTTCCCCTTTATCATTATGCAGTCCTTTCTAGCATTGTTGGATCTGAAAGATGCATACCTGCATATCCCTATTAGGCCTTCTTGCAGGACATTTCTGAGATTCTCTACTAGATCATCACATTTTCAGTTCACTGATTTACCTTTTGGGCTTTTTACAGCCACCAGAATCTTAACAAAGTGCCTAGCCCCAGTTAAAACCTTTTGCAAGACACACGGAATACAAACATTGCCTTACCTAGATATCTGCTAATAGAGGCCTCTTTGCCTCGAGTCTTATTCCGGCATCTCCGCTTCACTCAAATGCATACTGGAACTGGGATTCACTGTCATTTTCAAAAGTTTTCCCTTCAAACCACTCAAGACCACATTTTCTTGGGTTGCAGATTAGATACTAAAAACATGCAGACCTTGCCCCAGAAAAAGGTAGAGAGGCCCGCAACTTACTTCCATTTCCTAACCTCCCTCCAAGCCTGTTCAGCCAAGGAGATTCTCAGAGCACTAGGATTCATGGCAATAACCATACCAATGTTTCCTTTAGCCAGATTGCATGCAAGAAAAATTAAGTGTGGTACCTGAAAAATGTCTGATCTCAACACTTACATCCTGGACAATACAGTCTTCCTCATGCCCTCTCTCAAGAAGGCGATGGTGATATTAATCAACACAACTAAATCACATAGGTCCATTTATGCCACCACTGAGCGGTTAGCCCTGACATGGTGCGTAGTCTGTGATCAGTGTTCTCCTACCTAGGGGATACTCTACACCACAGTAGATGCTGAAAGCAGTTGTCTGTACAACTCTTTCCCAATAACGTGGAATTTAAAGGTGGCCATTTTACAGAAACTGTTATGCTGCCATAAATACTGTCTTCCTTTGTACAAAAGAGGATTTTTGTTTGTCTTGATGTAACAGCAACTGGCATTTCCGCTCTGTTTGCACAAAGACCACATTTATTAAGGTAAAGGGCCTTGCTGGTTCAAGGAAAATAATTTCCTTATTTTTTGTAATGGTAAATCCTAAGGGATGTCATTTTTAGGCTTTCTGTATGACCAATGACTGCCTTTTTCAGACATTTAAAATTTGGGGAAGTAGTCCAGTATTTATATGACACTTGCAGTGAGTCAGAATCCATATAAATGGTTGTGCTATATGGAAAGATGCCCCCCCACCCTCCAGCAAAATAATCTCTAACCTCCATATCACTAGACTGTTCTGTACTAAAGAAACTATTTGGAAGGCATGGAGAGGGACATTCATGGATAGAACTCTTCACCCAATAGCCGGAATGTTTTTCTGTTTAACATTTAATGAAAATATTTAGAGATGTGATGCTCACTGCTTATGGCTATTGTACAGAGATGTGATGATGAAACTGCAGCATGAGATTCTGAATGTCCTGCCAGTTCCCTCATATTATACAGTTGCTTTTATGTTAGTTCACTGCAAACCGGCTTTTATGCGGCAGCTGTAGGTTTGCCTTTGTATGTGATTCACGGACCAGAACATCATATGCTATTGCAAGCTGAGTTCCAGCCAGTATTCTCCTAAAGAAGTTCATTATTATCGCCAAAAAAGAGCATTGATTAAACGAGCAGTGCTCTCACAGAAGCTGATTCATAACACCACAATCTAGTAAGCTGTAAAAGTGTGCTGGTGACGTAGAGAGATAGGCCCTTGACTACAGCCCATGTGAGATTGACTAGGTACTCAGGCACATGGTGGTGCAGGCTGGCAGGATGTTCCACTGTTGGGGACGGGGGCATCCATTTGAACTCAGACTCACATTGGCAGCAGTACATGTTCACAAGGACAACTAGAAAGTGAAGATGTCCTTACTCTGTGTTATACATTGATGAGGTCCACTTTTGCAAACCGCTCAGGATTCCATGCTTAACAGTATATGCCTGGCAAAAGTGATTCTGTGAGGACAGCAGCATTAGGCAACACTATGACACTAATATGTAGGAATACATGCATAGTCTACTGTTGGCTTCCAATTCAAAACATTTGCCAAAGCTATATATTGTAGATTATTTTGGACAGTGAGTTGTACTCGGTGCTGTACCGAGGTAACAGTGCAGCCGGGACTCGACTAAAGTTACAGCAGTTGTTTTGCAGAAGTCCTAGTTACTAAGTCATACTAAGTCATTTGCCCTCTATGAGATTCATTCTGGCTTGCACACAAAACATAATGGTCACAAGACAAACTAATTAAGTTCTACACCAATGCTTTATCCAAACACCTGTATAACTGCATTGACTTGGCTGTACCTGATGAGGCCAAAACAAGCTCCTCAAGGAAGAGCAGACCTGCCTGTTGATAAGTGCCATTAACAGGTGTTACAGTAAGAGGAAGAAAGTGCTGTCTAAGATTGAGGGAGCGAGCCTTAAACTGGAAACATTCCCTCCTCAGCTTAAATAAGCAAATGAGACTTCTTGTGAAGTCCTCCAAAGCAAAGTGTGAATCCAGATTAGCTTCTTCAATTAAGGACAACCATAAGGCATTCTTTAGTTACATCCATAACCAAAAAGGAAAGGCCCAGATTTGTGCTGAACTGGTAGTTAATGATACCACATACATTGAACCTGTGGACATAGCTAACCTGGTTGCTGATGGGTTCTGTGAAGACTTCACTCCCCCCTCCCCATCAGCCGTACCCCATGACATTCCTACCACCTGTTGCTTACCTTGTATTTCTAAAGAGCAGGTCGTAAATACCCTCTCTAAGGCCAAAAACACAGCATCTATGGGACCTGATAACATTCCTGGCTGCATCCTGCATGGGCTTCAACAAGAATTAGCAACACCATTGGGTACTCTTTTCAAGCATAGTCTAAGCAGCAGCTTCAACCCAGCTGAATGGAAAATGGGCACTGTTATTCCCTTGCACAAAGGTTGTGTTTCCACTGACCCCGGGAACTATAGACCTATTAGCCTGACTAGCGTTATCAGCAAGGCAATGGAGTGAATCATCATCGACCTTAACAAAGATATAGGTAATCTCCAAACACTTGACCCTACTCAGTCTGGATTTGTCAAAGTGAGATCATGCTTGTCAAACCTGGTGGACTACTTCAAGACAGTCACCAAGGCCCTGAACGAGGGGAAATCTGTGCATACCGCCTACCTAGACTTAGCCAAGGTATTTGACACTATCCCCCACTCAGGCCTCATTGGCAAACTCACCCAGCTAGGTATCAACCCTTATATCGTTAGACGGGTCACTAACTGGCTCACTGATGGAGCACGTACAGTCAAAATAGGGAATCCACTTCCAACAGCAGACCTGTAACCAGTGGTGTTCCACAAGGATCAATCCTGGGTCCTCTACTGTTTGGAATCTATTTCTCTGAAGTACAAACAAAAACTAAAGGTCTTTGGCTGACAACGTTTGCTGATAACTGCAAACTGGGAGGGGTCATAGAATCTCCAAATGATGTCAGCATCCTACAAGAGGGTCTTACACAAACAAATGATTGGTGCCAAAGTCATGGCGTTAAACTCAATGCAAAAATGTATTATCATCCCTTTCAGTAAGTGATGTTCCTGATATCTACCACATTAATAGCAACACCCTACATATGCACTGAGTGGTGAGAGATCTGGCACACAGGTTGACAGGAACCTTACCTTTGATGACCATGTCTCCACAGTGGTAAAAGAAGGGCATTCTGTTTTCCTCACCTCATAAGTAAGGGCATTGCCCCAGGAAAAAAAAAGTTGTAACCTCCCTGTACTCTGGCCTCATCAGGCCAATAATTGAGTACAACACCCATTTTGGTATGTGCCTTTCTAAGCACCTACAGTAACTGGAGAGACCACAAAGTTTTCTCACAAGGAAAATTCAAGTCTTCAGCATCTGTCCCATGTGGATCATCTGAAATCACTGTCACTTTATTCTGTTTCATACAGACTACTCTGAGGCAATCTCTGCATTGCATATAAGGCAATCTCTGACCTTGCTTATTTGGAAATGCTGCATATCCACAAGTTGAATTGTACATGGTTTACTCACTCTGCAGAACATAATCTAGTGTGTGACATTAGTAGAACCTGCTGGAGGGACAGATTTATGTCCCAGTGGTTACCACACCATTGGAACAGACTCAAACTTAATGTCAAACGAAGCATCTCATTGGCCCTCTTCAAACACTGTCTGGACAATTGCATGAGTAACCATAAGTTCACCTTGGGTCTTCCACCTGTGTCCCTCTTGGACAAGGGCAATAGGTGCTGCTCATGGAAATAAGGGTAGAACTAGGCTTGTAAGGGCCCTAGTGCCAGTAGCCTAGTAACTTCCTATTATCCTACTCACAGCTCATATTTACGTAACAGGTAGCCATAAGCTTGATGAGCCTGGTCTGCAAAGCTATGGAGAGGATCATAATGGAACACATAATTAGAGACATTGGGGACGTACAGACATTGGATCCTACCCAATTCGGCTTTGTCAAGGGTAGATCCTGCCTCTTGAACTTGGTCGACTATTTTGAGATGGTGACCAAGGCCATTGATGAGGGTAAGGCAGTTCACACAGCCTACCTTGACCTTGCAAAAGCTTTCGACACAATACCCCACTCGGGTATCATAGAAAAGCTCACCAGCTTAAATGTAAACCCATACATCACAAGATGGGTTGCAAACTGGCTTAAGGACAGAACCCACAGGGTTAGAGTTGCTGGTGCCATGTCAGACTCTATGCCGGTCACAAGGGGTGTCCCACAGGGCTCAGTCCTAGGCCCCCTCTTGTTCTTATTTTTCAGAAGTATAGGCAAACATAGAGGGATTGTGGCTGACGAAGTTTGCAGATGACTGCAAACTGGGTGCCATAATTGATACTCCATCGGACACAGACATCCTTCAGAGAGGTCTCATAGAAACGGATAACTGGTGCCAGAGCCATGGCCTTAAGCTAAATGCCAAAAAATGTATAGTCATACCCTTTGGGAAAAACAAGGTAACCCGTAATTACCACATAGGTGGTAATCCTTTAAGCACGGAAGAGGTCATCAGGGACCTGGGGACCCAAGTTGACAGTAACCTCTCTTTTGACACTCACATTGCCAAAGTGGTTAGGAAGACCTTCTACATTGCCCACCTGATCATGAAGGGTTTCACATCCAGATCAGGGGAGGTCATTGTGCCCCTATACTCTTCACTTATCAGGCCAGTGATGGAGTACAACGCCCCATTCGGAATGTACCTTACCCGACACCTGCAGCAATTGGAAAGACCCCAAAAGTTCCTCACCAAAAGGATAAGGGACTCAAACATATGTCATATGCTGCCCGACTGAAGAAACTCCAGCTCTATTCAGTTGCATACTGTCTGCTCAGAGGTGATCTGTGCCTGACATACAAGGCCATGTCCAACCCGGAATTAATGGACATGCTCCACCTCAAAAAATCCAAGTCCACCAAAGCCACGAGAGCAAGAGACTTAAACCTCAGCACAGATATAAATAGGACGTGCTGGAGGGACAGATTCATCACCCAGAGACTCCCTACACTTTGGAACAGAATCCCGGTACATGTGAGGCAGAGCCCCTCACTGGCTCTGTTCAAGAGGAATCTTGATGAGTGGATTGGAGATCGTAGGTTTACCCCGGGGATCATCTCTGTGTCACTACTGGACAGAGGCAAAACAAATTAATGGGTATAGTATTCTCAACCTAAGGGGTGGTGAAAGCCACACACACTCGGGCTAGGCTTATAAATGCCCTAGGGCAGATAGCCTAGTATGAACCTATGAACCTATAACTCAGTATGACCCTATATCTACATCTCTTAATCAAATTGAAGTCTAGAATTCTTCTTTGCATGTAGCTCATGGTTGCAAAAATTGGCCCTGAAAATTCCTTTCTAACAATTATGTTATCACTTTTTCACTCAGGATTCCTAGATAGAGACAACGGGTCTGTAAGTAACTCCACAGACAAAGCAGCAGCAATCATAATTTTGAGAGAGAGTTTGTGTCAGGTTTTGTTGCAGTTCCATGTGGCTAGTCACAAAAAAAGAAAAAATCAGGTAAAAGAATTCTAGGGACAAAAACAGTACATAGTATTGATATACAAACTACTTTTTCACTAAGTGGTGTAAACAGTGATGTTGATTCCAGGTATTCCATAGACCTTAACCCTTAACATTTCAAATAAGTAATTTTTCCATGCAGTTGGTATACAAATAGCTTGGCTGACCCTTTGCTTTAGAGTATACAAAGTCATCATATTTTGATCATGGTGCAGAAATGCGGGACTTAGCTCAATGATGCAAAGCCTATCAAGCTTATAAAAAGCCGTCTCTGGAAAAAAATGTTAATCTCTCCACAGGATCTGATGGATGTTATTGAACAACATATTTATTTGATGATGATAACCAAATAAGTGAATTTCCAGCAACCATTTTCAGCTTTGACCTTGGCCAAGAAATAGTAATGTGTTTTCAAAACATTTACAAAAACAGTATCTTCCAAGCTACATTTCAAACCAACATTTAAATTCAGGTTACATTATTACCTGCATTTACAGTTTAGTAACAACTTGATGTTCATCGTGCATACAGCTGCAGTCATCACACTTGGGTTATCCTGCCGTCAGGCGGGTCCTCGGTCAGCCGAATTCCAAAGTCTAGGTCCGGCTTCGGCTGTCGTCGCTTCTTCCCTGACATCAGTGCGGCAGGGGTATTAAAGAGGCAGCCAACGCCATTTTCTTCAGTCTTTCTTGCCGCGCGGTGCCCGAAGTCTTCTTTAAAGCTAAGTACCCCATGGGGGAAACTTTTCTTGCCTCAGACCGATGTCAGACAAAGTTAATAATTGCATTTCTTGTGGGAAGCAAATACCGTCTCAGCCTGCTGTTTTTGTGCTAGGTTTAACAAGCACAATATTAAGCGCTGGGCGGAGTTCGCCCTTCATTATTTTGGCAAAAAATGTAATTATATCATGTCGTCGGATATGCCGACGCCAGTTTTAGGCAAAAAACAAGGATAAGGACAGACATCCGAGGCCTGCACAGAGTACTGAGACCACACTAAGGCCGACTACCGGTTCTCAGCGAGGTGCCTACGCAGCCCCTGACTACCGATGAAACTATTTTACCGGTGACTTCAGTACCCGAGGTCGCAGGTTCCTCGGTTCCCATTCCCACTGCAGATATCGACGCCACTCTTGGCGGAGAAACAGAGTGTTTAGCAAGACCTGCCATTTCTGAAGGCGTTTTCAGGCCTACCACCTTATCTATTAAATCGTTCACTAAATCTAAAGCTCCAATGAGAATTAAAAAACAGGGTCCTCAAACCCCCTTTCAAGGTCCCATGCCTAAAAAACAGATGCTTAAAATGGCTGAGGATTTGATTTCACTCATCAGGGGTTCTCAACCCCCCTCAGACAAAAGACCCAGGATGGAGGAAGACTACCCTTCCTCAGATCAGGCATCTATTACCTCAGGCCTTTCTGAGGACCTGGATTACGCCTATTCCCCTTTTGAAGACTCTGATGCTGAGGAGTCTATTCCCTCGGTCTCCCCCCCGAGGACTACTCTTTTGGGAAAACCCTACATACATTGAGAGAACACTTCCACTGGGAAGGCCAAGATTATTCAGATTCCAAGAAAAGGCTCAGGGAATTTCTGCTGCTTCCCCAGCATAGGCCCCTGGCTATTCCTCCTGTCTTAGATATTTTGGATGATGTGTACGCAGAAGCCAGTCTTAATCCAGACTCTTTACCTCCTGCCCTTGTTAAACCAGACAGATGCTACCGGGTTCCTGATTCTCACCAGTTCCTTTATAAAAGCCCTACTGCTGACCCACAAACTATTTCTCAGGGTCTCAAGGGGGTTAAGGCCTCTACTGCTAAAAACCCTTTGCCTTCAGAGAGAGATTCCAGAGCATTAGAAAGGTGGGGGAAAAAGGTGTATACTTCAGCCACTTTAACCATGAGGGCATTAAACTGTCAATTTCATATTTTAAAGTACCAGCAGTTCTTGCCATCTCAGCTGAAAAGCAAAATGACACAAACAGAACAACCTGATTTGAGAGAGTTGCAGGATTTGTTGCATGGAGCAGAACAAGTGGGGAAACATACCTTACAGTGTGGTTTTGATGCTTTAGAGGCCTCATGCAGAACTGCTGTCACAGGGTCTGTCATACGTAGACACGCTTGGCTCAAAGAACAAACCTTACCAGATCATGTCAAAGCAAAATTATTAGATGCACCACTACTACAAAAGGATGTACTGTTCGGTGTTAAAGCTGAGGAGGTACTAAAGAAAATGGAGGAAAAAGCAAAATCTATGCAAACAGTTAAAGATTTCTTGCAGGTGCAGCCTCCACGCTTCAGCAGAAACTGGCCTTCAAAAAATTGGTCCTTTCCAACCACGGACAGACCCCAAAGGGGTAGATACAGATGCCCAAGGGGTAGAGGACAACCTCAAGGATCTTACAGAGCTAGGCAATGGCAATCACCAGCCCCAAGAGGTGGAGAAGAAAGAACACAGTCATTTCGAAAACAGACACAATGACTTTCCCCTCTGCCTGCCAAACAAAGCTATAATGGCAGCACCTTTGGGCGGAAAACTGGCCTTATTTTCAAAAAACTGGCACATTGTTACAAAGGACAAATGGATTCTGGATATTATAGACAGAGGCTACAGATTCCACTTTCACACTCTTCCAAAAATGAGGGGCATGCCAAACCTGCCACAAAATCAATGGGCAGAGGCACAAAAACAAATTTCCGCTCTCATGGATATGAAAGCAATTCAAGAGGTACCTGCAAAAGAACAAGGTCAAGGTTTTTATTCAAGACTATTTCTGGTACCAAGGAAGGACAAAGACTGGAGACCCATCTTAGACCTATCTATTCTAAACACATATCTAGAGGTACCAAAATTCAAGATGCTCACATTACAGCAGCTTCTTCCCATGCTGGGCAAGGAGTCTTGGCTGGTAACGTTGGACCTCAAGGAGGCATACCTGCATGTCCCTATCAGACAAGATTGAAGAAGATACCTCAGATTTCTTGCAGGTTCAACCCATTATCAATTCTCTGCATTGCCCTTTGGCTTATCTACTGCGCCCAGGGTGTTTACGAAATGCCTGGCATCAGTAACTGCTTTCTGCAGACAACGAGGAATACAAATCTACCCATATCTGAATGACTGCCTGATCCAAGCGGACAGCAAGGACATTCTATTGCAGCATCTGGCGTTCGTAATAAAGCTGTTAAATTGCCTGGGGTACACAGTAAACAAAAAGAAATCAAAACTAATACCCTCTCAACAGATAACTTTCCTGGGTGCCAGCTTAAATACAACGGCCCAGATGGCTTACCTCACGCCACACAAACAAGGGCAACTGTCTCAATACTTCAACAAAATGGCAACTTTAACCAGGCTAACTGCAAAGAAATTCCTGCAGGCTCTGGGGTTCATGGCATCGTGCATTCTACTAATACCATTTGCAAAGCTGCATATGAGGAAACTACAATGGTACCTAAAAAACTTATGGTCTCAACACAGACACAGCTTGGAAACAATTTTACCACTCATTCCATGCCTTCAGAAGGAATTTTTGTGGGGGGCTCAAGCATGCCAAAGAAACACGGGTCTCCCTTTCTGTATACCACAAGCAAGGCAAGTCATCACAACAGACGCCTCAGACTACGCATGGGGAGCACACATGGCAGACCAGTGCATCCAGGGAAAATGGTCCCAAAAACATATGCACCTACACATCAACCAAAAGGAGATGCTAGCTGTACAAAATGCTCTTATGACTTTCAAAGACCTACTGCAACTGGGCCAGCTATTGATAAGGACAGACAACACCACAGTCATGTGGTACATAAACAAACAGGGAGGGATGCATTCATACCCCCTGTGCAGGCAAGCTATGACCCTGTGGAACACAGCATTGGAATTACAAGTTCAACTACAGGCACAATTCCTGCCAGGGAAGGAAAACACTCTGGCAGACAACTTAAGCAGAAATATGACAGACCCTCACGAATGGAAGTTGCATCCTCAAGTCTTCTCAAAGATAACTCAAGCATGGGGACAGCCAGACATAGATCTATTTGCCTCCCACAGCAATTACCAGTTGGAAAAATTCTGTTCAAGGACCTATCATCCACAGGCTGGAAAGTGGACGCACTATCTTTCAGTTGAACAGCATTGACAGTCTACGCCTTCCCGCCTCTACCTCTACTGACCAAAGTCCTGTTAAAAACCAGAGCAGAGAGGCCAAAAATGATTCTCATTGCTCCAGACTGGCCATGACAGCACTGGTATCCTCTCCTAAAGAACCTGTCATACTCACTACCATGGATCCTACCTCAAGTTCCTCTTCTGTTGTCACAGCACAACTACATGATCCTTCACAGCCAGCTCAGAACTCTAAATTTAGCTGCATGGAAAATAACTTAATTTGCCAACAGACTCTCCTCTCCAAGGAGGTACAGGATGTCATCTTGGAGGCCAGGAGACCCTCTACTAGAAAAACCTACTCCGCCAAATGGAAACGATTTTGCTCCTGGAATCAAGCAAAGGGCCAGAACCCTTGGGTAATAAATATACCTCAGAATTTACAGTACCTAGCTGAGATGTTACACAGTGGCCTTTCCTTCTCTTCCATCAAGATCGACGCTTCAGTAATTTCAGCACAATACAATACGGATCCTCCTTTATTTTCACATCCTCTATTAAGGCAGTTCCTCAGAGGGGCAAAAAATATAAAACCCCCACGGAAACCACCAGCTCCAGCTTGGGACCTCAACTTCATATTGGAAAAGCTGACACTGCCTCCCTTTGAACCGGCCTCTTCAGCAGAGCTACAATACTTGTCGTGGAAAACAGCTTTGCTTCTGGCTATTACCTCAGCACGCAGGGTTTCGGAGCTACAGGCCCTCATGGCTGTGCAACCATTCCTCATTTTCCATCAGGACAGGGTTTCCTTACGAACCAATCCTACCTTCATGCTAAAGGTAGTATCCAGTGTGGCTTTGAATCAGACTATTCATTTACCTACCTTTTATCCAAATCCCCAGAATAAAGGGGAGAAGCTACTTCACTCCTTGGACATTCATAGGCAACTTTGTTATTACTTGGACAGAACAAAGTCATTCAGGAAATCTGAGCAGCTCTTTGTGTCCTATGCTACAGGTGCTCAAGGAAAGGCTATTTCCAAACAGACTATTTCAAAATAGATAGCCCACTGCATATGCTTTTGTTATTCATTTCATGGAAAATCAGTGCCTGCATACATCAGATCCCACTCCTCCACCAGAGCTACAGCTACCTCAGCAGCTTTCCTCAGGGGGGTCCCTACCAAGGACATTCTGGAAGCAGCTACTTGGAGTTCAGTGCACACTTTCACCAAACACTACCACCTTCCACTATACTCAAAATCCAGAGCGGGCTTTGCCACAGCAGTCCTGCAGGGCATTCTAGCCCCTCCTAATTCCGCTTAGTACCAGCCACCCTTGCTTAGCTTTGGTATTCTACCAAAGTGTGATGACTGCAGCTGTATGCACGATGAACATAGTACAGTTTTGTACCTACCATAAATGTAGATGTTCGAGTGCGCATACAGCTGCAGTCCAGGTTACCCTCCCTCCAGCCCCTCTTAGGGCAGAGCTTATGACAAACACCTTTAACATACAACCTATTTGGGGTATTCCTATATGGTGTATTTGCTTGCAACTACTGTTTTGATTTATCTACTTATGTATGTTTGCATAACATCATGTATTGCCTTCCTTTCTGGTGGCACCTGATATCTGGGGCAAGAAAAATAGAAGAAAATGGCGTCGGCTGCCTCTTTTATACCCCTGCCACACTGACGTCAGGGAAGAAGCAACGACAGCTGACACCGGACCTAGACTTTGGAATTCAGCCGACCGAGGACCCGCCTGACGGCAGGATAACCTAAGTGTGATGACTGCAGCTGAATGCACACTCGAACATCTACATTTATGGTAGTTACAAAACTGTACTTTGCTCATAGATAGTACACCGACTAGCTGTATTGACCTCCTGTGCACACTTTTCAGGTTTAATTCTGAGGAAGATTAAATAAATGACTGCACTTTTCCTGGTACCAGTGCAGGCTGGGTTAACTTTCTGTGCACACATCTAAAGTTTGATTGTGAAGAAACTTAAAGAAATAATGACCGCAGCATCCCCAGCCTTCCATACACAGCAGGTCTTCTGTGCACACCTCTGAGAAATTACAGTTTTAGACTATGTGGGATGCAGAGCAGGGGTTACTACTAAATCAGTTTCAAAATTCTGTTGTGCAGCTTTGGATCTGGAGGTACCCACAGCCCCCCCCCCCCAGAAACTCAATGGGTCTAGATGTACTGTGATGCATTTTACACTCTTTTTTTAAATAAATATTTTTTACAGCTTGCAAGAAGATACATGCATGTGCCCAGAAATATTGTGCACACAGTTAAAAAGACGGTGATTATTATTATCATTATTAAGACCAAAGAGTTAATAATGGACTTCAGGAAGAATCGGGGAACACATCATCCAGTCAGAGTTAAAGGGGAAACAGTGGAGAGGATGAAGAACATGAAATTCCTGGGGTTGCACATCTCTGAGGACTTGTCTTGGTCGACAAACACTAACTACATTGTCAAGAAGACACAACAGTGTCTACACTTCTACAAAGGCTGAGGAAAGCAAACCTTCCACCTTCTGTCCTCAAAGCCTTCTGTAGAGGTACCATTGAAAGCACCTTGACAAAGCAGTCTCATAATTTGGTATGGAAACTGCAACGGTTCAGACTGCAAAGCTCTCCATAGGGTGGTGAGGATAGTGGAGAGGATTCTAGAGTCCTCACTTTCATCTTTACAGGACCTGCATGAGGCTCGGTGTCTAGGCAGAACCAAAAAGATGGTCAGTGACCTCACTCACCCTGCTCATGGACTGCTCTCCTAATCTCCAGATTTAGAATGAGCTTGTTTCCACAAACCATTAAGACTGTTGAACTCTAGTAACATATGCAATAACAGGACAATAGATCAATCAGTAACACAGCTGAAGGAAAAACTTCTCTGTGCAGTACTTAATGCAAATTGCTTTAAATGGTGCAGTAGCTAGGCTGGTTATTCCCATACTGCTGTGCAATAATCAGGAGGCAAGATAACATTCCATGCAAATAGAATAATTGTCTCATATTCTGTGCTACATGTGCAGTATTGATTGAGTGCTGCTAATAGTTATATGAGGAAACAGCCTATGTCTTGGCAATGGTCTACTCTTACTGTGTTGTTAACTAGTTATGTTGCTTCCTTGTATTGTATGAGCTGTATGCACTTTGAGACCGAAGCAATGAAATTTCATTCAGTTTACACTGCTGTATGGGTCTGAATGACAATAAAGTTTACTTTGACTTTTATCTGTTAAACACAGACATACACACACACACACACACACACACACACACACACACATATATATATACATATATATATATACACAAACACACACACACACACACATATATATATATATATATATATATATATATATATATATATATATATATATATATATATATATATATGAGTATATATATATATATATATATATATATATATATATATATATATATATATATATATATGTGTGTGTGTGTATATAGGTTCATAGGTTCATACTAGGCTATCTGCCCGAGGGCATTTACAAGCCTAGCCCATAGTTTTGTGGCTTACGCCACCCCTTAGTTTGGAGAAACTATGCCCATTATTTTGCTGTGCCTCTGTCGAGCAGTGACACTGAGGTAACCCCTGGGGTGTATCTGTGATCTCCCATCCATTGGTCAAGATTCCTCTTGAACAAGGCCAGCGAGGTGCTCTGCGTCACATATACCGGGATTTTGTTCCACAGCATAGGGAGTCTTTGGGTGATGAATCTATCCCTCCAGCACGTCCTATTAATAACTGTGTCGAGGTTTAAGTCTCCCACCCTTGTGGCTCTGAGGGATCTAGATTTTTTGAGATGAAGCATGTTCATCAAATCTGGGTTTGACATGGCCTTGTATGTCAGGCACAGGTCACCTCTGAGCAAGCGGTAAGCAACTGAATATAGCTGGAGTTCTTTCAGTCGGGCAGCATAGGACAGATTTTTGAGACCCTTTATCCTTTTGGTGAGGAACTTTTGTGGCCTCTCCAGCTGCTGCAAGTGTCTGGTCAGATACATTCCGAATGGGGCATTGTACTCAATCATTGGTCTGATGAGTGATGAGTATAGGGAGACTATGACCTCCCTTGATCTAGATGTGAATCCCTTCATGATAAGGTGGGCAATGTAGAAGGTCTTCCTAACTACTTTAGCAATATGAGTGTCGAATGAAAGGCTACTGTCAACCTGGGTCCCCAGGTCCCTGATAACTTCTTCTGTGATCAGTGGATTGCCACCTATATGGTAGCTAGGGGTAACCTTGTTTTTCCCGAAGGGTATGACTATGCATTTCTTGGCATTTAACTTTAGGCCATGGCTCTGGCACCAGTTATCCGTTTCTGTGAGACCCTTCTGAAGGATATCTGTGTCAGATGTGTTTTTGACTACGGCACCCAGTTTGCAGTCATCTGCAAACTTTGTCAGCCATAACCCTCCTGTGTTTGCTTGCACTTCAGAAAAGTAGATGCCAAACAAGAGTGGGCCCAGGACTGAGCCCTGTGGGACACCACTTGTGACAGGCTTTGAGTCTGACATGGCACCAGCAACTCTGACCCTGTGGGTTATATCACTCAGCCAGTTTGCAACCCATCTTGTAATGTATGGGTTTACATTTAAGTTGATGAGTTTTTCAATGATACCCGAGTGGGGTATTGTATCGAAAGCCTTCGCCAGGTCTAGGTAGGCTGTATGGACTGCCTTTCCCTCGTCAATGGCCTTGGTGACTGTTTCAAAAAAGTCAACCAAGTTTAAAAGGCATGATCTGCCTTTGACAAAGCCAAACTGGGTTGGATCCAAAGTCTGCAAATTCCCTATGTCTTTATTTATGAGATCCATTATGATCCTCTCCATGGCTTTGCAGATAAGGCTTATCAAGCTAATGGGAATGTAATTTCCAGGGTCGGTGGAGGCACCGCCTTTGTGAAGTGGGACCACAGTCGCTGTGCGCCACTCCTGGAGTGATCCGGAGGTGAGACTAAGATTAAACAGCTGTCCTAACTGTGGGTTTAATTCCTCGTTGAGTTCGTGGAGCACACAGCCGGGGACACCATCAGGTCCCATGGATGCTGTGTTCTTTGCCTTGGAGAGAGCAGTTCTCACCTGGGTGTTAGAGATGTTTGGGGGGCTACAATCATTTGGTATAGATATCTCTCCTTTTGGGGGAGGGGAGAAGTTTGCACTGAACCTGTCAGCCAGTATGTTGGCAATGTCTGTAGGATCAGTAATCTTCACATCATTTTGGAC
Organism: Protopterus annectens; assembly: GCF_019279795.1. Taxonomy (NCBI): domain Eukaryota; kingdom Metazoa; phylum Chordata; order Ceratodontiformes; family Protopteridae; genus Protopterus; species Protopterus annectens. The sequence goes on along the minus strand of NC_056741.1, from coordinate 1,162,044,742 downwards.
TAATTCTGAGCATATCTGGGAGTTTCCTCCTAGGTTTCTGACATAGCTAAAAATGCCTTATGGTTGTCTTTAGAGTCCTTAGCTATTTTTCTCTCAAAATTAGCTTTGGATGATTTTATGAGAGCTCTTAGCTTTTACTTATAGTGATCAGCGGTGTCTTTCCTTTTAAGGATTTTGCTCTATCTTGTAGTAGCTTTCTCCTTTTGTTGTAGAGTTTGTTTATGGCTGGGGTCCACCAGACTGGACGCTTGCCTTTGGTACAAAGAGTCTTTGTTTTGCTTGGGATTGCCTTATCCATGCAGCCCTGCAGGTGCTGGTAGAAGGCATTTGTAAGTGATTCAGCGGTTTGAGTAATGTTTACCGCTCGGGGCCTTAAAGGAGACCACACTAGTCTTAAGCAGTGTGAAGTCGGCTTTCGAGAAGTTCTTTACTGTGGTCTTTTTATTTCGGTGGGGCGGATAAGGACCTCCAGTGAGATTAGTTTGTGATCTGATCTCACCAGTGAGCGTATACTTCGTGTTGAACATTGTGCTCCCATGTTCGTGATGATGAGATCAAGTATGTTTTCTCCTCTTGTGGGGATGGTGACTAGTTGTTCCATGGCATTTGAGTTTATGAATTCCAGGAACTTTTGGGCTAGAGTGTTTGGGCTTGAGTAGTGTTCCCAGTCTGTATTAGGGTAGTTGAAGTCACCTAGTATGATGGTGTTCGGAGATGCATTTATCCCCTCCAGTGTTTTCAGGAAGGCCATGTGAGGTTCCTGAGTTTGCGAGGGTGGCCTGTAACATGCTACAAATTGCAGAGCAGTCTTGCCTATGGTTAATTGCACCTGGATGGTTTCCGATGCATCGTGCGTTGCCACCAATCTTGAGGTGTGGGTGTCCTTGATGAATATGGATACCCCCCCACCTTTCTTGGTATTGTCCGGATTTTGG
>NC_056741.1:1161953807-1162038807 GCF_019279795.1 Protopterus annectens | reverse complement strand
GCGCGGTGCCTGAAGCAAAAGCAGTTCGCAAGTGCCGGTTGGCCGGTTCCTGAGATTTTCAAAATTGAGTTTCAGAACCAAAGTCTTCAATAAAGGTAAGTACCCCGTTGGAAAAACCTTTTCTTGCTCCAGACCGATGTCAGTAAAAGTTAATAATTGTATTTCTTGTGGGAAGCAAATACCTCAAAGGGACTTTCACTCTTACTGTATTCCTTGCCTAGGCCCTGACCACGACGTCACTAGTTATTGGTTTTGTGCTAGATTCAATAAACACACTATTAAACGTTGGTTTGATTTTGCTTTACATTATTTTGGCCTAATTACATAATGCCGTCGGAACAACCGACGACCGGAATTTATAAAAAAACGTAAAGACAAAGAAAAGGACAGGCATCCAAGGTCCAAAACCGACAACGAAGCCTCTTCTAGGCCATTCGCCAGTTCACCGGTGCTCAGTGAGGTGCTTTCGCAGCCCCTGACTCCCACTACCTCACAGCCACAGGCCGTAACAGACAGCCACGTGGAGACACCGAGGCCTGTGGAAACTCAAGGTATTGGGCCTACGAAAACTATACCCTCAGATGGGTCTGGAGCCGCTGAGCAGGCAATGGCTTCTGAGGGTGTTTTCAGACCTTCACAGCTTACAATTAAGCCCACTACAGCAGCAAAGGCAAAGTCAAAAACTCCATTAAAGACAAGGAAACAAGTACAGCATTCTCCAGAACAGTCATCCATGCCAAAGAAACAGATGTTTAAAATGGCTGAAGACCTAATTACTTTAATCAGGGGTTCCCATCCCCCTCCTGACAAAAGGCCTAGGCAAGACACTGATTATGATTCCTCTGACCAGGTTTCCATTTCCTCTGATTCCTCTTCTGATCAGGGATATTCTCTCCCTCCCTATGAGGACTCTGATGCAGAAGAGTCCATACCTTCAGCCTTTCCACCTGAGGATTATTCTTTTGGGGAAACCCTGCACACCATGAGGGAGCATTTCCATTGGGAGAGCCAAGTTTATTCAGAATCCAAGAAAAGGCTCAGAGATTTCCTTTCATTGCCTCAGCACAGGCCCCTGGCTATCCCCCCTGTACTTGATATTGTTGATGATGTTTTTTTCTGAATCCAGCCTGTCTCCTGATTCCTTATCCCCTGCACCAGTAAGCCAGACAGGTACTACAGGGTCGCTGACTCCCATACATTTCTTTACAAAACCCCCGCTGCAGACCCAGAAACAATTTCTCAGGGTCCAAAAGGGGTTAAGGCTTCCACTGCTAAAAATCCTGTAACCTCCGATAGGGATTCCAGAGCTCTGGACAGATGGGGTAAAAAGTATACACTTCTGCTACTTTAGCTGTAAGAGCTTTAAACTGTCAGTTTCACATGCTTAAATACCAACAGTATCTCATGTCATTGTTAAAACAGAAAATGGTTTCAAATGCAGAAGGTCCTGATAGTAAGGAAATGCAGGATTTATTGCATGCAGTTGAACAAGTGGGAAAACATACTCTGCAATGTGGTTTTGATTCATTAGAGGCTTCTTGAAGAGCCGCATTTACAGGCTGTGTTATTCAAAGGCATGCTTGGTTGAAAGAACAAAGTTTACCTGACCATGTTAAAGTAAAATTATTGGATGCTCCATTACAGCATGATACTTTGTTTGGTGCTAAGGCAGAAGAGGTGTTAAAGAAAATGGAGGATAAAGCAAAGTCAATACAGACAGTGAAAGATTTTTTACAGGTTCAACCACCTAGATTTAGCAGAAACTGGCCTTCAAAAAATTGGTCCTTTCCAGTGTCAGACAGGCCACAAAGAGGCAGATACAGATGCCCAAGAGGCAGATCTCAGCCCCAAGGCTCCTACAGACCTAAACAATGGGGTGCTTCAGCCCCCAAAGGAGGGGAAGACAAATCACAACCTTATAGGAAACAGTCCCAATGACTTCCCTCTGCAAATGCCAAGCACTTACCTTTTGACAGCACCCCTAGGGGGAAAGCTAGCACTTTTCTCAAAAATTGGCACATGATCACCCAGGACCAATGGGTGCTGAATATTGTTTCTCAGGGTTACAGGTTCCACTTCCACACGCTTCCAAAACCAAAAGGTATGCCAGAACTGCCACAAAACCAATGGGCAGAGGCACAAAAACAGATTGCTGCTCTTACAGACATGGGAACTATTCAAAAAGTCCCACAGCAAGAACAGGGACAAGGATTTTACTCAAGACTTTTCTTAGTACCCAGAAAGGACAAAGCCTGGAGACCAATACTGTACCTGTCAATCCTAAATACTTTCCTGAATGTTCCAAAATTCAGAATGTTAACACTACACCAACTTCTACCCATGCTGGGCAAGATGGCTTGGCTAGTTACTTTGGATCTCAAGTTGGCATACCTTCATGTACCAATCAGACAATCTTGCAGAAGATATCTCATATTCATAGCAGGCTCAATGCATTACCAATTCTCTGCACTGCCCTTTGGCTTATCTACTGCGCCCAGGGTCTTTACAAAATGCCTGGCACCAGTGATTGTATTTTGCAGACAAAAAGGAATTCAAATATATCCCTACTTGGATGAATGCCTTATTCAAGCAGAGAGCAAGGACATTCTTCTAAAGCATCTGGCGTTTGTAAAAAGATTGCTAATTTGCCTAGGGTACACAGTAAACGAAAAGAAATCCAAGCTAGTGCCCTCTATCTGGCGTTTGTAAAAAGATTGCTAATTTGCCTAGGGTACACAGTAAACGAAAAGAAATCAAAGCTAGTGCCCTCTCAAGAGATAATATTCCTGGGTGCAAGCTTAAATACAACTGCCCAGATGGCTTATCTCACGCCAGACAAACAAAGGCAACCGACTCCTTACTTTCAAATGATGGCAACAAAAACCCATCTCCCTGCAAGAAAAATTATGCAGGCCCTGGGCTTCATGGCATCCTGCATACTACTAATTCCATATGCAAAACTGCATATGAGGAAACTACAGTGGTATCTAAAAAGTGTTTGGACTCCGCATTGTCACAGCCTGGAGACAATCATAACTTTAATTCCCTGCCTACAACAGGAGTTTCGATGGTGGGCCCAGGCCTGTCACCACAACAAGGGACAGTCACCTTACCTACAGCCAGGCAGACAATAACAACGGATGCATTGGATTATGCCTGGGGGCACCTATGGCAGGAAAATGTATTCAGGGCACGTGGCCCAAGGAACAAATGCATCTTCACATCATTCAAAACGAGATGCTAGCTTTTCAGAATGCCCTGACAGCTTTCAAAGACCTACTACATCCAGGACAACCATTAATAAAGATGGACAATACCACAGTTATGTGGTACATAAACAAGCATGGGGGCACACATTCCTACCCCCTATGCAGGCAAGCCATGACTTTGTGGAACACAGCACTTGACCTATCAAGTACATCTGCAGGCACAATTCCTGCCAGGAACAAAAAACACACTGGCAGACGAACTAAGCAGAAATCTCATGGATCCTCATGAATGGAAACTAAATCCACAAGTGTTCAGCATGATAATGAGGAAATGGGGACGCCCAGACATATATCTTTTTGCCTCCCCTCACAATTACCAAATACAGAAATTCTGCACAAGAACTTATCACTCTCAAGCATGGAAAGTGGATGCTCTATCATTCAGCTGGAAAGGCCTGACAGTCTGTGCCTTCCCTCCAATGCCTCTCCTTACCAAGGTATTCCTAAAAGTCAGACAAGAAAGGCCAAAAATGATCCTGATTGCCCCAGACTGGCCACGCCAGCACTGGTACCCAATCCTAAAGAGCTTGTCTCAAGACCCAGCTTGGCCTCTACCTTACATTCCTCATCTTCTGACACAACAAAACAATCATATTCTGCACAGTCAGCTCAGAACCTTAAATCTGGCAGCATGGCAGATAATGTAGCCACTCAGACTGCACCTCTTTCTAAAGCTGTTATGGATGTCATTTTAGAAGCCAGGAGGCCCAGCACTAGGAAATCTTAAGCAGAAAAATGGAAGAGATTCTGTGCTTGGAACCAGGCACAGGGGCTCGAACCACTTGTCCCTAATATACCTCAGATTTTACAATACCTAACTGAGATGCTGGACAAAGGCCTATCTTTCTCATCAATTAAAATCCATGCCTCTGCCATTTCAGCTCATTGCAATACAGAACCTCCTATTTTTTCACATCCTCTACTATGACAGTACCTCAGAGGGGCAAAAAATATAAGACCCCCAAGGAGAGCACCAGTACCAACTTGGGATCTCAATTTTATTTTAGAAAAACTCACGCTGCCTCCTTTTGAACCAGCCAGCACAGCTGATCTGAAATTCTTATCATGGAAAACTGCTCTGCTCCTAGCAATAACTTCAGCAAGAAGAGTGTCTGAGTTACAGGCATTAATGTCTGTGGAACCTTTCATCATTTTTCATCAGGACAGGGTTTCTCTTAGGACAAACCCAACATTCATGCCAAAAGTGGTCTCCAATGTGGCCTTGAACCAAACCATTCATTTACCCACTTTCTACCCAAATCTCCAGAATAAAGGGGAGAGACTTCTGCACTCTTTGGATATACACAGACAGCTACGATTCTACTTGGACAAAACAAAAGCTTTCAGAAAAAAACTGAGCAACTGTTTGTAGCCTATGCTACAGGATCACAAGGAAAGCCTATTACAAAGCAGACAATTTCAAAATGGATAGGCCACTGCATCCGCTTCTGTTATGCACAACATGGCAAATCAGTGCCTAAGGGCATTAGGCCTCATTCTACCAGAGCAGCAGCCACTTCAGCAGCTTTTCTCAGAGGAGTACCAACCAAAGACATTTTAGAAGCTGCAACCTTGGAGCTCAGTACACACTTTCACCAAGAACTACCACTTACCTCTCTACTCTAAATACAGAGCAGGCTTTGCCACTGCAGTTCTGCAGGGCCTGGCAGCCTCTCCAAATCCAATTTAGACCCAGCCTCCCAACCTCAGCTTTGGGATTCTACCCAAGTGTAATGACTGCAACAGTGAAACATGATGAACATAGTACAGCTGTGTACCTACCAAAAATGTAGATGTTCGAGTGTATTCACTGTTGCAGTCCAGGTTACCCACCTACCATCCCCCTTGTCATTGCTGGGACTTTTCTGTACTTCTCAACTCTATACAACCTATGTGGTGTATTTGCTTGTAGATGAAGGAAATGTTTATAGTAATATATGCATGTTTTTTGGCATAATTTTATCTTTCCAGCCTTCCTATCTGGGGGCACCTGACATCTGGGGCAAGAAAAACTGAAGAAAATGGCATCGGTTGCAGCTTTTATACCCCTGGTGCACTGACGTCAGGGAAGAGGCGACAGCAACCGACGTCGGACCAAGACTTTGGAACTCGGGCCGACTGCGGGTCACCTGCCAGCAGGATAACCCAAGTGTAATGACTGCAACAGTGAATACACTCTAACATCTACATTTATGGTAGGTACACAACTGTACTTTCTGCTGATTTACCAGCCCCATCTGCTAGCACAGTTGCTTTATTGTACAGGTGCTTAACTCATTCACATCTGCTTGTTTTAGTGAAGTAAATTCAGCCCCACCAAAAGTAACAGCGGAAGAGTGACTGAGCCAGCAGGTAAAAGTATAGTTTTAGCTACTGTATAATTACAAAGCTCAAACAAGATGTTTAAAATAGTGTCTGTTGAAGCTCCTTTGAGATTTACTCTGTCACAATCAAATGCCATACCACCAAACAAAGTTAGTTTGGTTTTAAGACAAAAGTTTTTTTTTTTATTTAAAAAAAAAATCCTTCCATTGCAAATTGAATTTTTAAAATGTACCAAGAAAACAACAAACCTGAGTAGCATACTGAAGTGAAAACAATATGTTGCATATTTGTAAGTGTGTGTGCTGCTTCTCTAAAAAAAGGAGAGATCTACTTGTATGTAATATTCTGAAGGACTTTAGCCAGTGGGTGGAGTGGTGAGATAAATCCATAATTAATTTTGTCATCTTTAGTACATAATATAGAATCTGTAATAGGCTTTTGAAGATTGGACAGAATACCGTCATTTATCAGTGGATAAACCATTTAGCATAAGAGCAATAATCTCCGCTACTAGATCTTAAAATTTGATGGCGAAGGAAAGGGGGAACCATCAGCAGATGTTAGCTCTGTAGCCTAACAGTTTTCTGAATTCAAGGACAGTTACTGACATAATGTGAAAGTAAGAGAGTGAATTTTGATCTGCAGGAAACTGATTAAACATAAAATAAGTGGATACAGCCAACTGAGTGGTGAACAAGGATGGGTACCTAAGTGATCTGGGTTACTGTAGTGGGTCCAAGTAATTGAGGGGATTCTGGAAGGGTGATGCAGTAAGCCTCCACTGCCAGCTCACCCAACTCACAGCTCAAACAACAACTGGTGAATGGCTTTGCTTCCCAGCTGCCAAAAGGAGAGAGGAGTAAAGCACAGAGAAGAACCCATCCCTGTGAAAATAACAAATTTGGGTGACAGGGTATAGCCAGTACTAAGCTAAGTTTAACAAATAAAGATCAAATTTATTTGTAATAATTAAGTAGTGAAAGCAAGTATGCTGTTTGCCTGTAGTGTGCACACTACACTTCTAGAAGTTTTTTTTTTTATGACTAGAAAAGTTGGTAACTTGCAGGATTTGATTTACCCATTTTACAGTAGAAGCTGAATTGGGGGGTTGTGCCATTTTACATACATTACATACCAGGACTTTTGAGTCAGCAGTCATAAATTTGTGTTACTTGCCCCTGATAGTCCTCTTCAGTCTGAACTCCTTAAAAGAAGCAAGATTATTTATTAATCAGTAATGCAAGATGGAAGCAGAAAGCTGTACTAAAACAGGGAATTTAAAAAATATATATATTTTTAAACAGGCTATTTTACTAAAGCTAAAGCCATGTAAGACTGTTGTACACAAGACTTATTATTAACAGAAAAAATGCTTGGAGGCAAATTGTCCAGATTATTTGTCAAGTTATAAAAGGAGAATAGAAACTGAAAACATCTGTGATAGTACCATCAGCATTTATGTTTCCATAAGTGTTGCCAACACTCTCATTTGTAAAGGGGGATGTTAACTTATTTTATGGTTTATCATATTAGGTCACGCAGTTACATGATAGCAGAACCTTTGGGACAAAATGCTGCTTTTATTACTTGAATCATATTCCTCCTGATAATGTTAAAAATCATATATAAACATGTTGTTGTTGTGTCTTTCGGCTTTTCCCGGTTAGGGGTCGCCACAGTGGAACTCCGGTCCGCTAATGATTGGCAGTAGATTTTTACGTGCCGAGTTGCCAGCCCTGACGCACAACCTTCAACGAAGGTACGCCCATTCATGCATGTCTCCACACACAGGACGCTCTAGCTGAGAATCGAACAGGGCAACGTCTTATTGTGAGGCGACAACGCTACTGCAGCACCACCATAGCGCTCATGAATTTGATGGTGGTATTGTATTCTTTTGTTTCCTTTTATGTGTCCCCTTCAAAAGCTGACTGGCTGCATTGATTATGGGCAAAAGTATGTCATTGTTGTACAAACAGTTACTTTTAATATTTTAAAAGCAGACACACAATTGTATTGTCATTGTATTTACATGAAGTTACCCTGTGGTGTCTGATGAGTCGAGTGCATTTCCCTGTTTGCCCCTTCTTTGTTTCTTGAGCTGATGTTTAATAAAAAACCTTAATAAGCTTTTTATTGAACTACAACCAAAAAAAAAAAGCCCCTTCAGTTGTGTTGTTACTACAGGGTAATGTGTGCTATGTCCATAGGGGCCACCTTCACACATGCACAGTGGTGCACCCATCATAGACATAGGTAAAGTGTCTGTTGCGTCCTTAAAACTATGTCACTGAAATCAATGTTCCTTGTTTTTCCTTAGTGATGTTACTTCAAGGAAACTACATTTTAAAATTATTGTTATACACGAATGAGATGATGAAAATGTTCCCTGATAGGGGGAGAGTTCTATTTGAGAGTTTATGCACTGCATACTGTAGTCAACAGATCACTTTAAAATAACCCATGCAGCCCCTTCCTTCATTGGTACTTTAATAAATGTCACTTTTAAATGAAACATGAACTTTGTTGCTTGTCCAAAGAGGTTTTGTATTTGTAAGCAATATCACCTTTCATTCCAGATGTAAAACTTTTCTATTGGTTTTTCAGTGAAAGTCTGTGATAAAACAAAAATTTCAGTTACTTTAAAATGAGCACAGTTATGAAGAAACTTCTATTGTTAGCATTGCTGTTCCCATAATTTAATCTATTTTAGTAGTGCTACCGTTTTTCACAGCACCTATGTGTAACTGTTCTTCATTTGTAGATGCGCATATCTATCTTATTATTCATTACTGTTGTAGCTCACCATCAAGTACAAAAGAACATTCAACACTGACAAGCACATGCATTGATGTTAAAACAGGCAACATGATATTTTTGTCTGCAGATGATATTTCACAAGTAGCTTGGGGAGAGTTCTGTCCAGACATCACCAGTGTATTAAGAGAACACAGCGGCATACTTTTGCCCATGACTTCAGTGAAGGAACAATTCAGCCTTTCGGTGCTATATGTTAAATGAAATACTATGCTGCTGGTCTATGAACTATGATGTTACACTTTTGTATGCTTTGTATATATTCTATTTATAACTCTTCTACCTTCTGCTTACTCATATATCCAGTAATGCTCATTGCAATGCATTCTTATATTTATTTTGGGTTACCTTCATTTGACTGAAAGCTCATTTGACTGAGACCAAATGACTGAAACCTCATTTCACTGACAGTTCATTTGACTGACAATTAGCACTGGCAGTGTCTAGAGCACTGTAAGGCAAGTAAAAGGAATATGTTCTTTTCCCCACTGTAGTGCAACCCTGGAGTTAGTGTATATAGTTGGGGGTGTGTGGGGGGCACAGCCCCCCACTTAGTTTCATGTTATATTCTCTGCATTTGGTTTTATATTGTTTACTAAAACCAAACTAAGTGGGGGGCTGCATCCCCCAACTATATATACTAACTCCAGGGTCGCACTACAGTGGAGAAAAGGGCATATTCCTTTTACTTGCCTTACAGTGCTCTAGACACTGCCAGTACTAATTGTCAGTCAAATGAACTGCCAGTCAAATGAAGTGTCAGTGAAATGAAGTTTGTCATTTGGTCCGAGTAAAATGTTTGTCAGTCAAATGAACTTTCAGTCAAATGAAGGTAACCCTTATTTTACATTACTAATCATTGTAAATAGACTTGTAATGTGTATATTGCTTTTCTCTGTAAATATTTTGCATCTGGTCAAGGTTGTGACTGAAGAGGGTCAGCCATCCAGTTCAGTCACCCAGTTAAATGGCAATAAATAGAACAGTAAACATCATTTGAGCTGTCAGCTTAGTGGTAAGTATGTATCATTAAATGGGAATAAGAGCAAAGCCTGAGGAGATGTATAGTAGCAAATATATTTGCAAATTAAATCTTTTGGTTCTGTTTCTGTGGTGTCTTGTCCAGCAACAAAATTAACCCTTCCAAAAGTGATAATCATTGAGTCAACTCTGTTGTTTTAAAAAAAAATAGCACAAGCACTTTCTGGAGCTGTTGAGAGAGTGGGCATGTCCATCCTTGGAGGAGAGGGTGAAATATAGTCATCCTTTAATGCAGTCCATCACAGAAAGGGCAGTGATGCATAGGGTCAGCTGAGTGGAGTGCATTCAGCTGACCACAAGCTGCGAATGTGGCAGTCTTCCTTATCAGGTAAACAAATGTGTGCACATGCTTGCAGAGGTGTACAGTCCTCTCTGGTGACATACATGGCTAATACATCCCCCACCCAAGAGGAAGGGCTAGGGTTTAAAAACAAAAAAAGCTTATTATCAAGATGAAAGTCTGTATTATTGTAATGAAAGAGCTTATTAAACATTTTTTTGTTCGTAGCACAGTGGTTTTATTTATTTGTTTATCTCTCTCTCTCTCTATATATATATATATATATATATATATATATATATTTTTTTTTTTTTTTTTTTTTTTACTGTTTCCTTCCATTGGATTATTCACTACCAAGATATTGATGAGGATATGAACAAACCCCTATGGCTGGCTGGATGATAGCTCTCTGGAGATGGGGGGAGGCTTGGTGTTTGGCAGTCAAAGGGGCAAAAAGCATACCAGAAAAAAGACAAAAAGTGATATGCATTATTTGTTTCAATTTTTAACTTAAAATGGAATAACAAGTACATATCTTCCTTTTACTGTCCTAGGTTTAAAAACTGTGCGCAATTGGACTGAATTTATTTAAGCAAGAACAAATTAATTTAGTTAGGGATAGTCTGACCACGCATGTTTCAGTCATCCTTGACCTTTAAGCTCCAAAGTAATCAAAGAGTAGTAAAACACTTAACTTTCCCACATAGCTTTTGAAATCTGGATGACCGAAAAGTTGAAAGAACTGTTGCAATAGTGTATAGCTGGGCAGGACAATCTGACTGTAGTGTGAGATTTAAGAAAATTCAAAAAAAGTGTATAGGGAAAATCTGTTAAAGGTTAGAGGGTAGAGACAGAAGCGCAGGGTAGGTTTGACGAGGAGGAACTGGGGCAGTTAGTGGAGGCAATAAAAGCTTTAAAGGATTATTTGGCTAATTTGAATGGCACTCATGTTTACATTTAGGTTAACTTCATTTAGTAGTAAACTTACAGCTTAACCTTTTTTTTAAATAGATGAATGTGACAGCAAAATTTTGAGAGGATGGTGGTGACTAAATTGATCAAATAATTTGTTTGTAGATTATTTTGAGACCAGAATAATCTTAGAATCCTTCAAATGTTTTTATACAGAGTTGTACAATGACCGTGAGATTTCTGACAAGGTGGCTGATAATGAAGCTGATGACACTTGGACAGACTGATAAGCAGACCATAACTAAGAACAAGAGGGAAGAGATTAAAAGGATGCTAAATAAACAAGTAAATATTAAGTCCCCTGGATCTGATGGGCTCCTGGCCAAAGTATGGGAAAGGTTATTTAATAAAGTTTTAAAGGGTAAACACATTCCTGGCTCTCATAAGAAGGCAGTGGTGGTAATTTTACTGAAAGTGGGAAAGGATACAACCCAACCATCCTTTTGCAGACCCCTACCTATCCTAAATCATGATTACAAAATTGTTATGTCTATTTTGATAAGTAGGATAGCTTCACTATTACTTAAAATCAACAAAGAGCAGCATGGTTTTGGCAAAGGTAGACAAGCATTTGATAACATTAATAAAATACTCATGATTCAAAGGAGAACACTCCTCTTCTGATAAGATTGGACACCGAGAAAGCCTTTGATAGGGTGAGGTGGGGATATCTGTTCTATGTGATGGTTTCCCCAGGAAACTGATAGAGCTGTTTAAGAGTATATCTACCTGATCAAAGGCATTAGTAAAAATCAATGATAAAATGTCAGCAGAGTTTTATTTATTAAGGAATACTAGGGTGCCTCACTATGCCTTCTGCTTTCGTCTCTGTATGTTGAAGCCTTGGTAATAGGAATTAGGGATTCTATTATGGAAGGGTGTAATTAGTTTGGTCAGCAACAGAAAATATTTGCTGATATCATTCTGTATATTGCTAATCCAGAGGAGGGAAGACCCACCCTTTTTCCTTTAATCAAACAGTTCAGAGAATTCTCAGGTTATAAGATTAATGAGGCCAAAACAAATGGTCTAGCTATAAATTAAACCGCTGCATAAAATTTAGTGCAAGAATGTCCCTTTTTGTTGGGAATATGAAAAGATTAAAGATCTGGGAGCAGTACTTAAAAAAGGATGCTGACCAAGTATGAAAGGACAAGTGGGAAGAAACTAGACTTAAAATATTGAAGAGAATCAGGAATGCTGAATGTTACAGTTAGGCTTTGTCAACAAAACCCAACTAATAAAAATATTTATAGTGTTTTTGATCCTTTATATAGGACACTTGTATCACTATTCTCCTCATGAGACCTGTGGGCAGTCACTTGATTGGTCTCAAGTGATTTGTGAATGAAAATGACATGTCAAATATACAGTGGGAAAAGTTAATGCCCCACTTGGACTAGGGAAGGTTGGCATTTCCTAATTTGATCAGTTAAAATTACTGCATGATTTACATATTAAGTAATGTGCACCTAAATGGAAAGAAATGGAGACAATTAGAGGGGGTGTTGACTACAGAAGAGAGAGGCTGGGTATTTGGGATCATATCAGTAGTAAAAAGGGATGCAGGTAGGTAAAAACATATGTACTAGAAAAAGGACAAAAGATCATGAAAAGTAACAGGTGTTTGCCATGGCTATCTGTAGAACTTCCTATAGGCATTGGTTTAAGTAATCAGAAGAAAGTGAGATAAGGAAAAGCAGGGGCAGTTTGGTTAAGATGAAAAGGGAGCTTTTCTGTTGATAACTAGTTTGCTATGGAAATCTCTTAGACTGGAGTGAGGCTAGGATTACATTTAATTTCTGAAATGAATGTTGTGTCCATTTATGGGCTTTCTAGAACAATATGTAGGAATTAAATGGTAGTTTGTTAAGAGAGAAACTCCTTGATTAGTAGAATTTATTACTGAGTCTGGCTGATACTTTCCATATAATTCCTGTCATTAGCAGGGGCTATAAAAGCCTTATTGGGCAATCGTAATAGCTTAGAAATCAAGAAGAGGTAACTGGGGAAAAAAAGATTAGAGATGCAAATAGCTCACCAAATGTGGATGAGAATATGCTTAACTACTAGATATGCCACAAAATCAAGATGCTTTTGAATTTTTGGTTGGAAGCATCATCAAAGATATCTTTACATTGCTACAAGATTGAACAATATCTTTCCACTGGCAGCAAGGTTTGTTTGCAGATGCAGTAGTGAACAGAATGGTAACTGGGAGCATTTTTTTAAGATTGTGAATCACTGTGAAATTTTAAGTTACAAATACAGAACCTAGTAGCAAAGGTCATTAACACAAATTTTGAATTGAGCAAAATGATTTTTCTCCTGAACTGGAATAATGTCTTTAAAGTACTTTAAAACTTAGCCAGCTTGTTTAATTTTGCTAGTAGCTAAAAAATGTATTACCAAAAACATGGAAGTCTAGAGAGCCCCCAAAGCTAAGTACGGTCCTAGTTTTGATGCAGTAGATAAAAGCTTATGAAATTAGGGCAATTCAGAGGCCAGGAGATAAAAAGATCTTATTAAAATTGCACATGTGGGAGCTGATTCAGCAGGCTTAGTATCATTTGAAATGTGCTGGTAGTATGTGCGTAGTATAATTTAATGGTTTTAAGATAACTTTTATTTTTAAATTGTTGATTGCATGATGATGTGTTTATGCATGTCTCTATTAAATAATTGTTTATTAATGGACTTGCTTTTTATTGGAATTAACTGTCCCCCCAGGAGACTCTCCATGATTTTCTTGCCACCTCTGTTAAGCCAACAGGCCTGGTTCCCTGTTCCCTTTCACCTTGTAAAGGAATATTTAATTTGCTGTCTTCCAGTCATCAGCCATTTCTCCATTAGCCAGTGAACTGGTGTGAAGATTTGAATCAGGGGTCTGCCAGTTCCCTCTAAGCTACCATTCAGTCTTTCTTGTTTCTTCATCTCTTTTCTCATTTTTGGAAAACAGTTGTAAAGTATTAATTCAGTACCATTGCTTTTAACCTGTCATTTCTGATCTTCCCCTTTGTTTCCTCAGTTTGACCAGTCCTGTCTTTGTTTTTGTGTTTTCTGCTATGCATCTAAAAAGCCAAGACATGTATCTGGAACATTTCTCCCTGGGCCTTCACTGAAATTCTCTCGTTCCAAGTCGGACTTTCCCGGTAAACAAATGTTAACTAAATAAAATACATTTTTTTGATCCCTTCTGTGAAGGCTGCCAGCCCAGCTAGATAAAATTTTGTAAATAACGCTATGTCATTTGTAAATATTAATAGGATATGTAGGCTTGTTTTACAAATGTAAGAGAGCTATATGTTATGATTAAACTATATGTTCTGTACTGAGCTTCAAGATTGTAACCACAATGCACTCTGCTGGAAAATAGAAATGTGTATAAACTATACGCCAATGCAAATGTAGGTTTTCATTGTAGAAATTGGGACATACAGAGTTAACTTGCAAACTCTGGAAAAAATAAGTAAAGAATTTTACAACTGTGTGTTCTCAGCTAGAATACAGAATGTCTGCAGCTGGAAATTATTTCTTTTGTTTGAAACAGAGGTAATTACAGGTTTCCAAGGTAATTGTTTTACGACTTCCAGTTTCTGGCAAGCTTCTAAGAAATCAGTATTTTTCATAGCGACATGTTAAATTCTGTTGGTATCTGTTTAGCTGGGAACTAGATGCAAGTGTCAAATAGTGATGTCATCTAGCTAACCCAGCAATAATGTGTATTATTAACTTAAGAACTATCTCAGAGAGACAGAGTGCGTTTTGTATTTTGTTCTGGACCTGTTAACTCACCAGCACTTGCCTTGCTCTGTAAATAAGTTATTTAAAACATAGATTCTCTTAGAGACAGATAGGAATATAGCATGATTAGTTAGATGTTTTCTGTTTTTATGTGAGACTGTCCTGCTATGTTATTTTAAAGTATTTCCTGTGAATTGTGAACTCTGCTGTCACTGTGTTTAGTTAATAAGTATTGTCTTGTGCTTTTATTATTAAAAATATTTAAACCTTTTAGCTGTGGCTGGTTTTGTATAGAGATATATAAGCTGTTGAAGTACTTGCATAGGTACTTGGTGATACTGTACAGGCCACTCTAGAATAGCTTTGGCCTTGGTCACACTTACCAATTAGATAACAGTAAAATTACACAGTAGAATTGGACACCCTTTGGTAAGGACCTTTATAGTAGCCGATAGTGATTGGTGGCAGTCAGTACTACCTTATATTCTGGGCATAAGGGGCATAGCTAATTAACCTGTGCCAGCCTTCCCCAGGAGTGTCTGTGTTTGTATATAAATCAGATCTCAAAGTGTGTGTGTGTGTGTGTGTGTGAGCTACTTGGGCAGGGACATGAAGCACTGGTTGGACAGAGAGGGTGCTGGAGGTTTTGGCTTGACCACTCTGCTGAGATCTTAACCCTGTAGCTGTGCCAGTGGGGAGTCTTATTGGGGATCTGGAGCGAAAAGGAGAAACCAGCTCCAGACTGACTGTGATCTCTGTGTGCTCTTAAGGGAAATTGTACTTTACTGTGTGTGTACTTGTTATCCTCCCAATGTGCACGTCCATCACTGGTGTTAGTGGTGAGGATTGAGGCTCCTTGATTACTGGGCCAATGCTCAGTTTTCACACCTTCTACTTAAATCTCTTTCATATTTCATCTCACTGCACTCACCATATTTGTTGCGTATTTACTAGCTACCTTGAACTGTGCTTCCTTTACCACTCTGCTCCCCAATTTCCACCTCTTGTAAGGCCCTATCATATGTTTACATTGGTAGGCTTACACTCCTATGTCAACATGTTGATTTTCTTTAATTTGCTGCTGTTCACACTCCTGTATATATCCCTTAGTGCTCCATTCCAGACTCATTCCTTTTGCTTGCTTTTACCTCCCTGACTTCCAGTCTCCTAACTCATCCTTGACCCTTTTCCCTCATCTTAGCAAAAGCCATGCTCATAAAATTCCTCACTGTCATCTTTGTTGTAGCCTTAACCTTGCACCTACTCTAAACCGCACAGTGGTCTGTCTGATCATTCTTGGCTCATGCTACTATAACCTGGACATCATTGAGCCTCACTGCAATAGCTAAGACCTCATCCAGAATTCTGTCCTTTATGATATAGTCCGGCAGCAGCTGGCAAAACCCGTCTTGGACAAAAGACCTCAGTAGGTTTCTACTCCCTATTTAACCTAGATATTTAATTCTCTCAGTTTTCTTGTAAATTTATATACTCATGAGTCTCTCTCTCTCTCTCTCTCTCTCTCTCTCTCTGTATCCTCTTACCAAAAGCCATTGTTCACTAGAGGCACTGGGGGAAGAACACTGTAATGATAAAAACAATTTGCTGGGTAGGTTGGATGTCAATTTGGCAGTTTTGTTGTAGGTATGTTCTAGTAACGATAGTTGGGTGGAGTGGAGAGTGTAAGTGGATGCTGCATATGTGAGGGAAGGAAATAGGAAAACAGCTGTTAATGCACTTCCTGGAATGACTGGAAGGGAGGAAAGGGTTAGTCCTATAGAGTTGCCCTAATTTTTGGTGAGTTTGTCTTCCTGGATGTGGAAGTCAAATTTGAGGGAGTTGTCATTTTGTCAATGGTGAGACCTTATGGTTTTGTGTGGATTATAGTCTCAGTGGTGATGCAATTTGAAGAGGTTATGGAGAAATTAGCTTTATCATATTGGGTGTCTTTAGAGGTAAATAAAATTACTGTTTTGGCATTTAGAACTAGATTTGATTCTTTAAGCCAGGTTTCAAGTTGATGTAATGAAGAATGGTGAAGTGCAGATCTTTGAATGATTTACCAGTACAGATTATTGATTAGTCATGTGTGCATTGGATAAAGAGGAACTGGAATGGAGAGAGAAGTCCTTAATGAAAATGTTAGCAGACTTGTCTTAGGATGGAATCTTGATGAACTCAAGTTGGAATGGGAGGAAAGGATGATGTATTTTGATGCCTTTAACACTTTGTGACCTTTTAGAGAGATAAGATCAGAACCAGTAGGAGGAGGGATTGTTTCAAGATCCCAAATCTTCTTTACCAGACTGCTTGCATTGCAGAGTTTTACTAATCACCCACACTCCAATTCACCCTTATTTCTCTGGTGAGTTCTTGGTCTCCTTTAATCTTCTTTGTAATGCCTAACCCCCCCCCCCCCGTGCTATTCACTCTGGGTTAAAGTGGAGCCTGTCCTTTTCAGAGTTGGTATCTCTGCTTGGTCTCCCCATCCTCCTACAGTTCACAAGCCTTTCTATCTTGCTAACTGCCACAGACTATCATTATACCCTTTATGCTTAGCACACTGACTGCTGGCGCAGGTAACACTTCTGAGAATGTTGCCTAAACCCCCCTCTCCTGGAATCTCTGCCACCTCTCCTGGCCTGCTTGCTGTAATTTTCAGCTATCTCTTCTAAATCCCTGGTATCTTCATGCTTTATAAGATGTGCCCATTTCTTTACCTCCTTCCGCAATGTGTCCAACATTCCCTCTTGTTAATAAATTTCATCACTCCTTCCCATATTATACAGCTTGTAAGGTCTAAGACCAGTTTCACTTGAATCTGGTCTTTCCTTTACTGTAGCCTGGCCTATTGATCCCGTTTGTGTTTGGGTCTTCATTCATTAAAACCTGCCACTCTGGTAGCATGAGGGATTACATCCCAGGCGACCTGAGTTTGGCTGGCTGCTATGGTACTTGATGGAGCAGATGGAAGGATGGATGTGCCTATCATGTGGAAAGGAAGTGTGCTGGTTCATTGGGCACTGATAAAGGCTGGGACTCTGAGAGATTGCCGAACTAAGTGAGTGGTTTGCTTGAGGAGGTGTGACTGCTGTAGGGCCTTGGGTATTTACATCCTTGAACATCACACCTGATGGTCATCCCAGCCTGAAGATGTGATACATTAGCCTGCAGGTGGGATAGGGCGTAGGAAAAAGCCCTGATATACATGTTCAAGCAGCACAGTTATGCCATCTTTTCTCTGCTCTGTATCACTTCCTGAGTCTACCAATGACACCCTTAGTTGGGGGCTGGGGGTAATGCCAGTGATAAAAGTACGATTGTGTAAGTTACACTTACCCATAACAGTAGGTGTTCAAAATACTCACTGTGGCAACAGCCTATGAGTTGTGTCTTGCCCAAGACACAGCAACCAGCCAGCTTCTAAAAGCTCTGGATCCTTCCCTTAGATTCCCTCTGACTGTTGATTATCCAGCCCTGCGGAGGGAAAAATTGGCAGTCAGAGTGGAAAATCTTAAGGAATTTCTTCTTTGGTTTGTTCATTATGAGTATGCTGTTACTTATCTAGTAGGGAAAAATGTCCCAGTCCATCTCTTGGGGGATGGCAGATGGGAGCAATCACTGCAGTAGTAAAGAAATTCGAACATCTACTGTTATGGGTAAGTGTAACTAACATAACTGTGCTGTCCAACCTAGATGGAGTTAAAATATGGATACAAGAACCCTTGGAGAATAGTCCTAGCAAAAAGTCAGCCTTGGATATAAACAAAGAATCCAGTAATTTATTTTCTTGTAGAGATATATGCAGTGGACCACAGAGCTGCCTCTAGAAAGCTTTTGGAGTCCACCTGTTTCCAATATGCCAGCAAAGAAGACAAGGCCATCAGAAAGTGTGCCTTAATACTGCCTGGAAATGGTTTATTATGTTGGTATAACAAAAGGCAAAAGCCAGGGACAACCAACTAGAAATCACCCGTTTGACATGGTTTGTCCTTCTTAGTACTATCATAAGAAAGAAATATCAGATTAGCTTTTCAAAAGGACTTGGTTCTGTCTGGTCAGTAAGTGAGCTGTCTGTGGATATCTAGAGTATCTGAAATCCTTTCTCTGTGGCTCTGGGGGTTAGGATAGAACACTAGGAAACTGATGACCTGATTCAAAAAACTCTGAAGCAACTTTGGGCATGAGTGAGGAATTTGTTCTTACATGTACCCTATCATAAATGCAGACCAGATAGAGTTTTACCCATCAGGAGAGCTAACAACTCAATATACTGATCTTGCAGATGTTAGAGCAAATAGGAAGATACTTATCAATGAAATGAACCTTAAGTCTGTCTGATATACAAGTTCAGACAGAGATGTGGTTAACTTTTCCAGCAGATAGTTAAGATCCCGGGAAGGAACAACCTGTTTCTAAGGTGATGTCAGGTGAAGCACACTTATCAGAAACTGTTGTACTAAGAAAAAATTGATAAAAGAGAAAGATCTATGGGCAAACATAATGAATTGGCCACAAGATGTACCTTAACAAAGGAGTTCAAAGGACAGAGGCTACTGACTCATACCAGTCTTTGGGCAGCAGTGATACAATGCAGGATAGAGCCCTGGTTATTAGGTAGGCAGCAAGAAGAAATGTCTTCCAAATGTCAAAATAACATTTTCTAGTAGTAGTATTAATTGCCTCCATTAGTCCCTGCTTCATGTACTGAAATAATCACCTAAAAGTTAACAGAATCCAGGCATATAACTTAAGATGTAATAGACTGGGGTGAGTAAAACTGTCTGTCTTGTATGAATAAATCCAGATGGTGAGGAAACTTGTGGTCATTACCCTTTGCTAGTTCCATAAAAGGGAGAGCCAGTATTGCCTGGGACAAAAGAAATTCACAAGAAAAAAAAGAGAGTCCTTTTATTATTCCGAAATACCCTGGATGTCATTGGAAAGGCTAGAGTACATAAAGAAAATTCCACTGTAAGGGAATAAAAAAGGTATGTACTGTTTTTGAAAGGAGGCTAACAGATCAGTTTGAAGTACTCCCTAGAGCTTGATCAACACCTGGAAGACCTTCTCTTATCAGCTATATTTGTGGTGGTCTCTTCTGGTTCTGCTTAGTTTGTCTGCCACTCTGTTTTGCTGTTACAGAAAGTAATGTGCTTGAAGGATTAAGGAATGCAAAAGAGCTAACTCCCAAGCCCTCATAGCCAGCCTGAATAAGGGGTACGGCTTTGGGCTATCTCAGCTTGTTTTTTGTACCACATCACTGTGGTGGTGTACAACTATTTAAAAACTGTGTGCTCTAGTCTGTCTGAAAAATGTACAGGACTAGTATCTTACCCTCATAGAAACTACCCTCCAAAGAAACTCTGAGATATCTTGGAGATACAAATTGATTTGGATGTTCAGGAAAACAATGGAAATCTTAGAGTGGCCTATATTAGAAGTCCCCACCATTGTATCAAGCCCAAGACAGGTATAATGGTTATGCGAACTAGATTCAGTTCAGAGATTTCATAGGTCTCATGGTACTGTAAAGCATCTCTGGGTAATAAACAGTAACACGTTTTAAAGGATTGATATAAAAAATAAGGGAATTTCTCTAAAGAGAAATAGGAAGGAAAATTAAAATCTGGACTCTGAGGGTGGGTCTTTAGTTGTTTCAGAAACTGCTTCACCACATCTCTGGTTCCGTAACTCCTAGGATAATCAAAACAGGATAACCTGTGGGAAAAAAGCTATCTGGTTGGTGGGAAGGGGCTCCATAAATAGGAGGCTTTTACATTCATTACCAACTGTTCTCCTTCTGAATTGCATATAATCCCCATGAGTCTGTGATGATCAGTTGGCATAAGGGGATGAATAGAAATAGCCAGTGGATGGAATGGGCTTTAAGAGAGAAAGTCAGGATGCAGAACTGGAAGAAAGAAGGCATATAAGCCTAACTATCCTGAAGCTATAACTGTCCCTTTATTGGAAAGGTTCCAAATTGTTATTGTTCTTTTCCTGATGTCTCTAGTTGTTTCTTAGGCATGGAAAATAATTTCAGTTCATAGCCAGATATAGCTAGTCAAACAGCAGAAGCAGTGGTCCTAGACACAGCCTCTGGAAAATTATACAAAAATTCTAGCTAATAGAGATGTCTGAAATCTGTCGCCAAACCTTAGCCCCTAAATCCAAAGGAAAAGGCATGGAAGGTAAAAGTAGCTTGTCACCTGTCTGTTTTATAGGAACTGTAAAATTGTGAATTAGGGTTGAAATGGGCAGTATCATGTATATGCCCTGCAAAACTCTAATTGAAGGGGGAAAAGGTGTAGAATGAAGCAAAACTACTTACAACACATTATGAAAAATGCCCTGTATGCAGTAGGAACCTCCAAAAAGGCACCTCATTCATCCTGACAATAATTCAAGAAAAGAAAACACTTCCCAAAGTGGATGTGGGGGATCTGTATTAGAGGAATGGTCTCAAGGATCTGTCCAATTTGAATCACCATCTCTCTAAGTTAGCATTCATCTGAAAACTTTAATAGGTATTGTAACAGACTTGATGAAAGTAAGTACAGATAAGGCATTGGTAATCCCAGCAAATTGGGGAAATCAAAAGAAGCTGAGAACAGAGTTAGAATGGAAGATAGTGGAACAGGTTAATAGATTCAAATATCTGGGAAGGGTGGCTGAGGAGAAGGGAAGTCAGAATAAGGAGGTCAAAGCTAGAATCGGAGGAGCTGCAACCAAGTGGCATAGAATGACAGGTGTAGTATATGACAGAAGGACGCAAATGAAGCTGAAAATTAAGGTGTACAAGATAGTGGTGTGACCAGCACTACTGTATGGTACAGTAACCTGGGTAGTAAAGGTAGAGCAGATGAGAAAGCTAGAGGTGATGGTGATGAAGTGCTTGAGAAGGGTGGTAGAATGCGCGCTGTGGGACAGACAAAGAAACGAGGACATAACAGCAGAAGCCAAAGTAGCTTCAACTGCAGGAAAGATCAAAGAGGACAGATTATGGTGGTTCAGGCACATGTGCAGAAAAGCAGAAGACAGTTTGGTGAAGATGATTTGGGACAGACAGGAAGAAGGTAATGGCATCCAGCAGAGAGACGGATGGATTATGTGAGAGATCATATGCCACAGTCAGGCATGAGTATCGAAGAAGGCAGGAGTGTGGAATTGAATCGAGAGATGGCGAAAATTAAAAGGACACCACAACCCCATGTAGAAAAATGGGGGTTGATGATGATGAGTGATTGACAGGGAGAGGTATCTGTGTCCCTTCAAGAGGGGTTTTCCCCTAGACACATCCAGTAGCATCCCTTAGAAACTCTGTCCAAGTAAAGATGATTCTCCCTTGTCTGGACGCTTGACACTGGATGCAGCCAAAAAAGGATGTGACATGGTGGCCAGAAGAATTTCACCAGAGGGAGGTGGTACAGTAAGTGAGTGGTCTGAGAAACAACAAATGGCCACTGTAAGTGCACCCACTATCAGATGAGGTGCACATTTAGCCTGCGTAGACAGCAAGTCCTCAAAAGTAAGGTATGTTTTCTTTCTAGGAACTGTAGAAGCCAGATCAGCAGGAGTGGGGGTAGGTATCCTTGCTGTGATCACAGAGAAATGTGTCCAGTGTGGTTAGGATCACTGGGACGCGTTGGTCAGAAGATAAGTTGTTTAAAGTTTTACACAAGCAGTACACTTACACATGTCCCTAAAGATAAAGTCCCCTGAACAGTGTTTGATTAGTCGGTCATAAAGAATGGAGGGTAATTGTCATGTGTGCACAAGCAGCACATTTTCAGTAAATGCATGCTCCATGCTTGTGCACACATGACAATTACCCTCCATTTTTTATGACTGACTAATTTTAACAATTATAGAGACACTGACATGATGTTAAATTACTGCTTCTATTTTTTTGGGAAATGTACTACTGCTTGTGTTCATGCTGTGTCCTTAGAAGTAGGTACTAGTCTGACAGAAAAAATGGTAGATAAGCTGTCAGTATTAACCTAAGAACTTTGTCCCAATGTTGTCTCTGCTCAAATAAATACTGCCTACACAAAAACTCTTATATTAGAAAAGTTTGCATAAGCACTATATATTTTTTTATCGAATAAAACCCCACCCTAGCTGAGGCCAAGTGTAGTGGACCCTGACATGAAACCAATATTAGTACATTAGTACCATGTTTCTTAAAGGGCCAGAACTGCTGCAAATAGTAAAAGTGAAAAACACTTTTTTTCCAAATAAACATATATACATGCACACACTAAATATATAAGTAATATAGTTTCTGTGTGGAAAAGTGTTCCAAAGGGAACTTTTTTTTAAAATACAGTAAATAAATATAAATAAATATATAATACATAAATACTTTTTTGTGATGAATTGTTACCCGTTGGAGACTTTCCTACCAAATAAAGGAAACGAAGTGCCAGATGCTGCCCTTGGAAAGCCTTTAAGTTGCTTCGTCATAAGGCAGCAAGAAAGTACTGAAGAATTTTTCATTGTGACTGCTGATTCTTCCCTCTTCAAGGCTGTCCAGTCAGCAGTTGGATCAGAAGGGTTCCAGAGATTTTGGAGGCTAGCTAGTTGCTGTTTCTTGGGCAAGATAAGACCCATATGCTACTATGATAGTGAGAATGATTAACATCCGCGCTTACCAATCCCCTTCCCTTCCATCAGGAGGTACCAAGGGGGAGAGGTAGGAGCCATGGAAGAAGGAACTGAGCAGCTGATGGTCAGTTCTGGGAACCAAAACATTTCCTCTTCCACTTCCACCAGTCTCGACCTTTCTCACTGTATGTGTGGGTAACTCAGCAGGTAGCACATTCACCATTGATGCCAAGAAGATCAGAAGGATGCAAGTTTTAGCAGCACATTAGGTACTTGGATTCATGTTCCATTGCTAATACTGCAGTGCGGTATTAGTGGGTTGCACCATCCCTTGGAAGAGACATTAAACCAAAGTGCCATCTACAAGAGCTGGTTGTAGTTCATATGCTTGTAATTGATTCTGCATATTGAAGAGTAGGAGCTTATATTTTAAACTTTTCCAGCTTCTAATGATATACCATACATGTTACAACATATCACTTTTTAGACATATATCTTTATACTAAATCAGTTCCTTCTGCAAGTCTCTTAACATCTCTGTTAGTCTGCATTTCATTATGCAACAATAATTCACATTGTTCCTTGCATAATTTCCAAATTATTCAAATCACTGCATCATCGTCATTCACTTCACTTGCATCTGTAATGCTTCTATATTAGCCAAAACAAGAAACATCCGTATTGACATTTTCATAACTTCTCTCCAGACTTTCCTAGTTCCCTCACATTGAATAAAAATGCCTTACCATATCTTCCATTCCCTTACATTTCTTAAAATCGTGCAACCTCTTCTAACAACCTGATTTGATATTTGACTTTACAAAAATCTTTTGATACATCAGCCTTCCAACAAAAAAGAAAAGTCATGCACTTACTGTAATTCTGACCTTCCCTGTCATTTCTTTATTACTTACCTCTCCTTGTGGCCATATTTAAGTTATCCATCTTCCGAGTGGTATGCTGCTTCTTCTTTAATGTTCCAACATTTCTCTTTCTGTCCTTTCAAATTCCATTTTCCATGAATTTATTTTTTGTTAGTTACTCCATTTACCCTATTATTCCTATATTTCTCTCTTTTTACTTCTCCATGCTAATTTCACTAAAGACAATATTAATCCATTACTAACCTAAAATCTTTAGTCTTGAACTATTCTTAGGTGTTAAGAAAGTCTTTGACAAAAATAACCATTCTGAACAAGGTTTGACATGTGAATGGCTAAGGAAAGGTGGAACTTAAGCTGAAAGGGTGATGGTGGTAGTTTACAAAATGGATATATAAAATACTTTACGAAATCTGTAGAAAAAATGGGATATACTAATAATAGTTGCATGACTTGTGATAGACTATGATATCCTGGAGGGTTTGCAGAGTGAGAGAAAGGCATGTAGCAAGACAATAATATGGGAAACATTGCAGATGTTACAGCATACAAACTGTGAAGCATGGGAAACATTAACCATGAAGAATTACTGAAAAAGTAGTAGTAATGTTTGCATGGCATTGTCCACGAGTAGCCATTAAGAAATCAGAGGTGAGCAAGCCAGAAAATATAGCTAAAGAATAAAGGGCAAAGTTAACATAATTCATTGAAAGAGCCACTCCACATTGTCTGGAGTGTTCTCCCTATTGGGATAAACCATGAAATATAGGGGTAAAATCATGAAATATAGGGACATGCAAGCAGAAGCCAGAGAGCACTGTGAAATGAGAACACGCAGATATTTCCAGTAGTTCAGGGAGCAACCGGACTAAAAAAGAATTTCCAAGTATAGTTAAATATGCCACCAATGACAGCAAAGCCGTATAAATTATAGGACAAGGCATACTATGTACAGTGGATATAAAAAGTTTATAGACCCCTGTTAAAATGCAAGGTTTTTGTGATCTAAAAACATTTCAGAACTTTTCCCACCTTTAATGTGACCTATAAACCTGTACAAGTCAATTGAAAAACAAAGAAATGTGTTAGGGAAAAAATAAAAAAACGTACAATATGCTGGTTGCATAAGTGTGCACACCCTGAAACTAATACTTTGTTAAAGGACTTTGATTTTATTTTTTTTATTTACTGTTTCTGGATGCTGTAAAATAATTCTGTTGTACTAATGTTACTATGCTTCTGTATTGTTCTATATTACTGTGGAGCTTTTCTCCACTGGTCTCCGCTGAAAACAGGCCCCTGACCCAGTCGGACATACCCGCTCAACAAATGTAATTAATTAATAAATAAATAACTAAATAAAAAACAGGCTAACTGTACTAGTTATTGAAGCGATTTGCCAGAGTGATTACTATAGCTGATGCTTCATAGCAACTGGCATATTTATCTAATTATTCGCTGTCATGCTGGCATTCAAGTTTAGCAGCCTTATGGATAGAGGGAAGAAGCTCTTGTTCATTCTAGATGTTTTGCAGTGTAAGCTGCGATACCCCTTGCCCAAAGAAAGGCCGGAAGTGCATGCCATGAGTACGGTGAGTGAGATCATTGATTATCTTCCTAGCCCTTCCCACACACCAAGTCTCATGCAGCTCGTCTATGGATGCAAGGAAGCAATTACTTTTTCTGCTGTCTTCACTACCCACAGGAAAGCCTTGCGGTCAGATGCTTTGCAGTTACCATACCAAACTATGATGTTTGAGAGGATGCTCTTGATGGTCCCCCTGTAGAAGGCTTTGAGAATGGACTGAGACAGGTTTGTTATTGTGCCTTCTTCACTGTGTGGCTAATATGAGTCGACCAGAATAGGTCATCTGAGATGTGCACCCCCAGGAACTTGGTGTTTTTGACTCTTTCCACTGCCACCTCCTGAAGTCCACTATTAATTATTTGGTCTTGCTTACATTTAAGGCCAGGTTGTTGATGTCACATCAGCCTGTTAGCTGCTCCATTTCATCCCTGTAGGTTGTTTTCTCACCATTTCTGACAAGACCTACAACAGTGGTATTATCCACAAACTTGATGATTTTGTTGGATTCATGCTTGGCCATGCAGTCAGGTGTCAACAAGGTGAACAGCAGAGGACTTGGGAAGCAGCCCTGAGGGCACCCATGCATAATGTAATACTGATTGAACTGTTATTTCCCACGTATACTTTTTTGTACCTGTTGATGAGAAATTCCAGTATCCAGTTACATAGGGGCTGTTGATGCCCTGATGGATCAGCTTTGACATCAGATTCTGGGGTGATGACAGTATTAAAGGCGGAACTAAAATCGATGAACAGCATTCTGACAGCAATTCTTGTCTAGATGTGCCAATGATTCATGAAGTGCTATTGCTATTGCATCAGCCATGTAGCAGTTTGATCTATAAGCAAACTATACTATATCCAGTGTTCCAGGTAGGCTTGAAGAGATACAGTTCTTGATCAACCACTCAAAACACTTCATTACTGTTGATGTGAGAGCAACTGGCCAGTAATCATTTAGGTTTGTCGGTTGGGATTTTTTGGGTAAGGGAATGATTGTCATATTTTTGAAGTGACTGGGTACAATGGCTAATTGCAGGGATGTGTTGAATATATTTGTTAGTACAGTACACAGTCTCTTTTAGAACCCTTCCCATAATATTAACAAAACCAGTTGCTTTTCTTGGGTTACTCACCTTAGGGTCTTCAGAACATCAGATGTACTTCGACATAGCACCTCCTCACCCTGTTCGACAGGGAGCTTATTTGGCAAAGTGTTGTTGTCCATATCAAATTCAATGCCATGTTGGTATTAGCACTGGGGGGGAGAAAACAGCTGTTATGCTCACTCCATTGAATTCCATACGCAAGTAGAAGGGTCTGCATTTTAGTGGCACAAACTCAATGCTCTCTGAGCAGTGAAAGGCAATTGTTTCACAGTTTGTACATCAGTTGTTGATCTACACGCAAACGCCCTCTCCACGAGATTTGCCACAGAGAGACTGATTTCTGTCAGCACAAAATAATGACATCTTCTTTACATATATTGTACAATCATTTATACTGGAGTTCAGCCAAGTTTCAGTGAACACAAACTATTTCTCACTTTAGATTGTGTGGAAAAATCCATCCTTAAATAGTCCATCTTGCTTTCCAGTGAGCGTACATTTGCCAGCAGCATGGAAGGAAGTGCATACCTATGTGGATTTCATTTCAGTCTGGCCTTAATTCCTGTGCTACAGCCTCTCTTTCTTGATCTTTCACACTTTTTTCCTTTTAGTATGCTTCTTCAACTGGTTAGATAGGTTTGACAGGTTTCTGCAATGTTTACCATGTTCCAGTAAGATTCCAAGCTGCAGGTGTTCCTGGAGTGTGTTTGAGTTTACAGGCCTCTCTGCTCATCAAACATGCAGCACAGTGAGGTATGACATTGGATTTCTAGAAGATTCTCAGTATTCTAGTTAATCATACCTTTATTTATTGTCCTTAAATCTGTATTTTCTGTTGTTTCTGATGAAAAACAAAAAATTTCTGTAGGGATCCAAAGCAGCTGCTGCCATGTTTAAACTCCAGTCTTGTTATTACAACATCTCCAAATTCGCCTCTGGCATACCTTATCGCTTACACCACTACCACACCCTAAAAGAACTAAACTGGCTCAAATTTTCCCATTTTGACTTCCTGCAACTATCTTTAGCACACAAAGTGGTATACAAACCTGACAGTTGCCCTGCCTTAAAATCAATACTGCTACATTTCTGTATCCCTACCAGAATCCTCCATTCTGAAAACAAACAACTTCTAACTGTACACTGACCAAACAAAAGAGCAGGCCACTGTCTTTACTCCTATGCAACTGCAAAGCTATGGAACACCATACCAGTTACTATCAGAAGCATAGACTGCCTCAAGGAGTTTTAAGCTCACACTAAAAAACTACCTTCCTAATTCTTGTATATGTCCTTGTACCTTACCAGATAAATAATCGTAATTATTTCCCACTATATTTCAACATAACTGTCTGTCTACATGTATTGCCAATCTTACAATCAAATCTTTTCCACAGCTCTTGGAACTTCTCCAAGCAGAGTATGTTTTATCTGTTAGAATCTTGATGAGTTTCACTGAGTCTAGTAGAATCTTCTACAGTCCTGTTGAACTCTTGTGCAATCCTGTATATTGTTGTACATACATACTAGTATTTCAAGCACGGGCATAAATGCCCTTCTAGCTTGCCAATATACCAAAACACTTGTTCCCATAATAAGTGTCCAGGCTGTTCTTAAAAAATATCTAAACTAGTGCTTACTTTAATGTAATTTGGTAGTCTATTCCATGTATCAGCTACTCTGAAAGAGAACCAATTACACTTCTCATTCCTGTAGAATCTTCTACACAGGTTGTCTGATGATTCTCTAGTACTTTTTGATAACCCCAAACATTCCCAGAGGAAGTTGTTCCTAAATGCGCTATATACCTGAATAAGATCTTCTCTTAGATATCTGTAAGAGATACTGTACAAGTTCAGATATCTTAGTCTTTCATAATAACTTAGATTTTCACATCCATGAATGCCCTTGGTATATTTCTGCTGTACTCTTTCCAGTTTACTCATGCTTGTCTTCTTATAGGGTTTCCATATTTTTATTCCATACTCGTTTGGGTCTAATGTAACTAACAAACAATGGCTTCATTATTTTTAATTTCCTAGACTTTATAAATCTTTTTATACAACCTATAGTTCTATAACTATCATTAACCAATTGGTTGATATGATTAGAAAAACTCATAGCTAAGTCTACCCATATACCCAGGTCCTTAAATGAGTCTACAGTTTCCATCACTGTGTGCTGTATTAAATATTCACCTATAAGTTTGTCTTCCAAATCTCATATGCTTAGTTTTTGATGTATTTATCAGCATATTATTCTCCTGTGCCCAAATGGTCAGTTTAGTCAAGTTATTTTGCAGACATACCCTATCTGTAACACTTGTAATCCATTTACCTAATTTCAGATCATCTGCGAATAGACTGTAGAACACCTCAGATGAAAAGTTAGGTCTGAAAGATACAATCTAAACAAGTAAGGGCCTAGGACCGAGCCCTGTGGGACACCCTGACCGCAACCAAGGATTTCACATGTCCAGTTGCTGTATGATACTTGCCATGTCCTATTTGTAAGCCATGCAGCTATCCATCTTATCAAGAGTACATCAGTACCTAGTTGTACTAATTTATTGATCAGTGTTTTGTGTATGACCCTGTCAAATGCTGAAGTTAAGTCTGTATAAATTACATCACAGCATAAGTTTTCATTCATAGCTGTTGTTATATTGTTATAGAACATCATGTTACAGGTGGTAATATATCTATTTTCAACATATGCATGCTGATATATGGCTTCTAGTCCCAACCTATCCAGTTCTGACAATAACCTGTCCAATATTACCTTCTCCATTAATTTTCCACAAGATGAAAGTAGACTTGAGTCTATATGATTCTGAATGTGTCCTACTCCCCTTTCCTTTAAAGACAGGTTTAACAAGTGCATGTCTCCAATCTTAAGGAATCTCCCCATAGGCATATGACCTAGAGAATAATAGATATAATGGTAGTGAAGTTCTTGCTGAAGTGTTCTCAGGTCATTGTTACTAATTCTGTCTCCTCCCTGCACTTTGCTTGGATCCAGTTTGCGTAGTTCTTTTTTTGATATAATCTAATTTGATTCCATTATCTGGGGGTTACCTGGATGTCACTAGGACAACTTAACACACCTTTTGTGGAGCCAAACTGCTTTGCATAAAATTTTGTAAATATAACTATAATCTTTTGGGTCTAGAATAAATGTTAGAATCTGCACACAGTTTATCAATTTGTGTGTATTTACTCCTTCCACATCTTATGTATCTATAAAAAGCTTTCCTATTATGCTCAGTATCTTTATATAAATTTTCTTCAAATTTTTCTTGATCTTGTCTCACACTATGCTTAATCTGTTGCTGCAGCTTGTTTATTTCAGTTTTCAGAGTTGTAGTTTGACCTCTCTTCTGTTTCTTATATTTTTTGTCTCTGACCTTAATCAGATATCTTGTTCTTATGGAAAAATATCCCCCTGATGTTTTACGCCTAGATTCTGATGTTGTACAGTCTAGGATAGTTATTTTACAGTCTTACACATCTGTGTATAATCTTTATAGTATTGTTAAGTCTTGTAAAGTTTTATAAAATTCTTGTAAAATCTTGCCAGTCCCTGCATAGTCCTATATTTCATTGTATAATGCTTCAAAAGCCTTATTAAGGTCTTGTAAATCCTATAATTATAATTTCTTGCTGTGTATTATGCAACTCAGAGCATTAACCTAAATGTCTAAATGTGTATTTTAATCTTTATATCAAGTTGTGGAGCTTTTCCCCCGGGCCTCCACTGAAAATGGGTTACGTAACCCAGTTTGTCTATCCCGGTTAACAAATGTCAATAAATTAAAAAAAAATTACGACTTCTGAAGAAATATGAGAATATTTGGTTGGAATGTATGCACTCAGTAGTAAAAATTGAGACAGAATTTACATATTATTCCCCAATGTTCAAGAACTGGACTAGACTGGATAGAAATTAAATCTCACAGGAGCATGTTATTTAATTAAAAGCTTTGGCACACATCTAATACCCAAGATAAAGATGCAGGATAATGAAGTACAAATGGCACTTTCCCATTTATCTGTTGGAGAGGAATTTAAAGGATAGTGGAACAGATTTAAGAGTTATTACAGAAGACAGATTTTTTTTCAGAAGGGATAGCCATTGTGTTGGATAAAAAATGGAGTTTAAAACATGGTAGGAAGAGAGAAAGGATGTTGGGGAAAAGTAATAGGAGGTATGTAGAAAAGTTGTCAAAGGTTAAAATATTGCAAAATAAGGGAAATGTCACTGGCTAAAAAGAGGAGCAACTGCAAGTGATAAAGGAAAAATAAAGGAATACTTGAATAATGACAACTAAACAGCAGGTGAGACATTATTGAAATAACTAGTAAACAACATACTAATAACACCAAATGAAGTCAAACTGATGGAAGCTGAGAAAATATAAGAGTATTTGTTCAATTTACTGTGATATTGGTAGTGTGGGAGTATATAAATTTCAGTGGTTTACTTGTGTTCCTTATTCTGGTGAAGTCCCTGTTGAAGGGACAAAAAGGCTCATTAAAATTCATTGTATATTTTATCAGCTTCCATCAATTTGACTTTCATTTGGCATTATTAGTGTGTTGTTTAATAATGTACATACATTTAGAAAGGTTTCTTTTAAGCAACTCTTTTTAGAGAACAACTCCAGTGCACAAAAAACTTTTTGCACATTGACTTGGACAACAGAAAGTGGAAAGGGTTGTTATAAACCTTAGGGAGTCTCTCTCAAGAAAAATCAGCAAAGGTCCTATAGAGGTATTAGAGCTATTTTAATTTTTTTTTGAAAATCAGTATAAAGCAGAGGAATGCTGAAACCAACACACAGGGTACATGTAATATTTATGGAATATGCAATTATGCCACAGTTAGAGGCACCTGAAGCTCAACATTTCATAGTTAAGCTAGGAAGATATAAGATCAAACAGTGATGCTTATAAAAATTAACAGGGAAAGCTCCAAGAAGAGATGGTAACACCATGAAAGTTTGGACACTGGAAGGAAAGAAAGGGATAAAGATTATGAAGGTTTTGCGTAAGACTATTGAAGAAGAGAAGGGGGAGTACTAGCATCTAAGAAAGCTGTGGTGGCTGTATTACCCAAAGAGAGTAAAGACCTTTCAGACCTATTTCAATGTTAAATCATGTTCATAAAGTGTTTACTTCTGTCCTAGCTAAGAGAATGATAAAGGTGTTGCCCAAGTTGATAAGATACAGAGCAGTGTTCTTTTGCGGAAGGCAAGCAAACATTTGACAACACTAACAGAACAGTAATGATCTAGAGGGATGCGGAGTGTAAGAAAACACTGCAACTGTTGGTGGTTCTTGATGTAGAGAAAACATTTGAGAAGAGTCAGCTGGGATTTTACAGAGGAACAAGGCATGTGTCTCTTTTCCCCTGTGTTATTTGCTTTATTTTTCGAGCCATTGATAAAGAAAAGTCAAAGACATTCAAATTCAGGAATAAAATTGGTATGGTAATCAAGTAAAGTTAGCTTTACTCTCCACTGGTATTATTTTACACTTGTTAAATCCAGAAAAGGTTATTTCAGTGTTGTGGAACATTTTGAGACAGTTTCAGATCTTTGCAGTATATAAAATGAAGATAAAACTAAACAATGTACCCACACATAAATTGGTTCAGCAATACCCATATTTATGGAGAAATAAGATAAAGCATTTAGGCATGGATTATAATAGCTTCTATTATGGCAGCTAAAGATATGTGGAAAAATATTAAATGATAATACAAAAATTAAGAAGCTGGATGCTCTAGATTATTGATATGTACAGTGATATAGAAGGGCATGGAAAATATTTCATGGTAACTATAAGAGTCAGAGGAGGTTAGAAATAGATTGAAAAGACAATATACAAAGGAACACTGGAAGGGCATCTGTGCAGCTCCCAAGTATGCAAAATCCAAAAAGTTTAGGATTGGAAATGTTTGCATAGTTATTTTTGTACCTCAAGCATGCTTCATAGGTTTTTCCCCAGGTAGACCGCAAATGATGAAGGTATGATAGGAAAAAGAGACAGGTAATTGGCATGTTTTTTGGAAATGTAATGAAATGGCAGATTTTAAAAATTCCATACACTGTATTTTTTTCAGAAATGTTTGGGGGAGCAAATGGTTGTAACTAAGGAAATTATTCTGTTGGGATATGGGATCTGAATTGCCCATATATAGCAAGGCCTTAATACGTTTAATGCTATTTGCTTCCAAAAAAAATTGCTAGAAAATGGAAATCAAAGTCTAAACCAAGTATAACTCGAGTGCTGAATAATGTAAAGGAGATAAAGGAATTGGAGTTGGTTCCTTTTGAAAATGGAAGGACAAATTACTTAGAAGTAAAAGGAATTTGTGAGAAAACTAAGAGTAGCAGGAGTGGAATTTATGGGAAGGCAGGAATTTTCATATAATGTTGGAGTGAATGTTAAAGAAAGCACATATGTACAGTACATGGTGTCAGCAAGGGTGACATCCTTGCAGATTACCACATTAATAACAACACCTTAAGCATGCAATCAGTGGTGAGAGATTTTGGCACACAGGTTGACAGCAGCCTTTCCTTTCATCACCATATCTCCACAGTGGTAAGAAAGGCTTTCTACATCACCCACTTCATAACTAAGGACATTGCATCTAGAATAAGAGGTTATAACCCCCCTGTACTCCTTACTTATCAGGCCAATAATAGTTTAAGTGCTGCCTTTGGTATGTAACTTACCAGGCACCTACAGCAACTGGAAAGACCTCAAAGGTTTCTTACAAAGAAAATTCAGGGTCTTCAGTATATGTCATACATTAACAGACTGAAATCACTGTTACTGTACTCTGTGTCTTACAGACTAGTCAGAGTTGACCTCGACCTTGTATATAATGCAGTCTCAGCTCCTGGTCTAATGGAAATGTTGCACATTCATAACTCAAATGGTATAAGATGCACTCGCTCTAGGGAACTCAGCCTAATATGTGACATCAGCAGGACTTGCTGGAGAAACAGATATGTTTCACAGAGGTTACCTCTCTTCTGGAATAAACCTCTAATTCAGGTAAAGCAGAGCCCCTCGCTAACTCTATTTAAGCTTAATTTGGATGATTGGATGGGAAACTGCAAACTAACCCTGGAAGTTTCACCTGTGTCCTTGGACAGGGGCAGTAGTTGTTGACTTAGTTCCGCTTAATACCTTGATATTCTTGGGAACAGGGGTTTTATTTGGCTATGCTTGCAGAGGCCCTATGGCCATTAGCCTAGTAACCTTCTATGAAATGTTATTGTGATTTATAAAAGTAATACTGTGTATATATATATATATATATATATATATATATATATATATATCTGTGCCACTCTTTAAAAATGTTATGCTTACTATAGATGTTTTAAAAATACCAGAAAATAATGAGGGACAAAGGTGCAGAAAGGTTCTAGACAAACAGTTTTTACATTGTTAAGCATTTTGTTAAGGATTTGAAGTCTGAAATTCCAATATCTGTAATTATTTATTGACCACAGTCTTCCATGATTTGCTATAAACCACAGATGTCCTTCTTTTCCTATGTTATAGTATTCATACTGTGGGATTTCCAGCCCTCAGGCAATTGGACGTCAGCTCCTATACAAAAGCTTAAGCCTGGCTGCTGTAGGTGCATGGGACATCACACGTAGGGTCATAAACCAGCGACTATAAATGTGACTTCTGCATGTACAGGCCTCAGAACTTTTGAGCCACAGACATACAGTTTGATCTGCACTTTAGTCCAAAGACTTCAGAAAAGATAAGTACCGTTGGGGTTTTCGTTTTTCTTACTACTTGAGCTTGGTTTGCTGTAGGTTTTGTTTCTGCTATTTAGCCAATGTCTGAGAAAGAGCAAATGTAATTGTGGGCGTCAGATACCGCATAAGGATTCACACAAGTGCATGTTTTGCTTAGGTGAGGAGCACAACCATAAGGCCTGCTCCATTTGTCAGTCGTTCATACCAAAAACCCTCGACAGCCATCTGGCAGCTTTAAACTTGTATCTTGAGAATCAAAGATTGAAACACCTTGCTCACAGGATGGATCCCGAGTCAGCCACCCAGTCTGAACAACTGAGGAAGAAGTCCAAGGTTTCCAGGCCTACTTCTGTTGCCGCTCTGCCATCGAACATCCCACCAACTACTGATTTAAGGGCCGAGGGACAGCCAAGTCTTCCATCAGCTTCGACAGAACCTCTGAAAGAGACTGTTACTGCAGCAGGGATATTCTGTGAAATCAGGGTCAGTTTCTACTTTGCTTTATACAAAGACTAAGCAGAGAATAAATATTTATTTTATTTGTTTTACTTATTTGTTGACAAGGAAAGCCCTGTAGATAATTTTTTCCTTTTCATCCAAGTAACTCCTACCAGCACCTACCCCCCCCCCACACTTCCTCACTGAGCGACTGTAATCCTTTTTGATTTTTACAAAAGCTTATGTGAGGCATAGACCAAACATATAAAGCAAAGCAGGTACATTGTGTGATATGGACAGCTTCAACTTTGCTTCACATAATGTCTCAGCAGAGAATAAATTTTCCAAGTATTTCATGCAAACACACATTAGTTCTATAAAGCCAGATGTTAAAAGATGCAAACAACAAGATATGTTTTTTCATCCACAGCTGGCAACCCCCCCCCCCTCCAGTTTAGTGACTGTAATATTCAATGATTTGCTATAAAACCACAAATTTTATGAGGCACAGGCCAAAAAATACAAAACAAAGTCAGGTACATTTCATTATATCGGGGACAGTTTCAACCTTCTTTCATGTAGTTACCAGATAATATTTCAACATATTTCTTACAAATGCACACAAGTCCTCTGAAGGTATATTTTAAAGTGATGAAACAACAAGAGGGTAAGTTGCCTTCATCCAGTCAGCATCCCCTCAACCATTTAGTGGCTGCTGTACTCTGTGATTTGCCAAAAAAGGCACAGACCAAAAAAAGAAGTTATTTACTCACCATAACATTTCGTCTGTGTTGTGTGCTTCAGTCTTCATCAAACCTGTGGGTCATGGTGGTTCCCCCTTCAGAACCGACTCTGCTGTTAGCAAGCTAAAGCTTCTGAATTAGAGCTCCTCCTAACCTACCCATAATCCCTCATTCCTCTAGATACCTTGGATCAAGTTTGCTGCCAGTTCTCTTAGCAGAGAGAGTACATATCTTAAAAAAGAAAGCTTAAAGGATGCTCAGGAGCTCAAAACAGGAAAAATGGTTCCTAACACTATCCATCAGATCCTTCAGATACAAGGAAAGGAAGAAGCAGGGAGGGATGGCTGATGAGGACTGAAGCAGACAACACAGATGGAATGTTATGGTGAGTACATAACATATTTATCTGATGTCTGTTCAGTCTTTATCATACCTGTGGGACACAGTCCCCAGCTTTGAAGATCTGGGTGGCCTTCATGGAAGGATATTCTGGAGTTCTGCAGAGCCAAAGGCAGCCCTATTCCTGGAGGTGATATCAAGTTTGTAATGCAAGATAAAAGTGTGAGGATTTGCCCATGAAGAAGCCACACAAATGTTTTCCAAAGAGACCATAGACCAAAAAGCTTGAGATGTGGCTATGGACCTTGTGGAATGAGGTTTGACTTGCCAATGTAAGAGAATGTTCTTAGAAGAATATACATAAGAGATATAATCCTGTAACCATCTAGCTATGGTAGCTTTGACAACCACTTTCCCTTCTTTTGGCATCTGAGAAAGCTACAAATGGTCAGATTTTCTGAAAAGTTTTGTTCTATCCATGTAGAAGCACAATTGTCTATGAATGTCTAAGAGGGGCAGGAAATATTCTTCCTTATTCTGGAAATTTGGGAAGAACACAGGGAGGTTGATAGATTGATTAACAGTATTTTCTATAGGGACCTTGGGTAAAAAAGAGAGTTTAGTAAGTAGAGTAACTCTGTCTTTATGAAAGATAAGGTAGGGGGATTTGGAAGATGAGGCTTGAAGCTTCAATACTCTTTTGGCAAAAGGAGATGGTCACTAAAAGAGCTGTTTTCCAGGATAAAAAATGTTAAATCTACCTTTACAGACAGTTCAAAGGGTAATAGTGCTTGGAGAACCATAGTGAGATTCCCACGAAGGGGTAGGGTCTTTGATGGGTGGGTGAAGTAGAAACGTACCTCTAAGAAAAGGTTTGCAAAGTTTAGAAGAAGCTAAGGAGCCAGAATTTTCTCCAATATGGAAATTAGAGATGGCTGCCAACTGAACTTAAACAGTAGAGAAACTGGCCCCAGAATGAAACAGACCAGCTAAGAAGTCCAGTATTGCCAGAATGGGTACCGTGAGCCGGTCAGTGTGGTGCTGTTGGGCCCATATGGAAAACCTTTTCCATTTAGTTTTATAAATTTTCCTGGTATAGGTCTTATGGGAAGAAATCAATCTCTTCTGAACTGGGGAAGAAAGCCTGGAATGTCTAGTCGTCATCAGAATTGGAGAAACCATGGGGTTAATTTCAAGTTGCGGAGATCCGGATGGAGTTGCCCTGAGGGGTGAGAAGGAAATCTGGAAAGGGTTCCAGGGTCCACAGCAGGCAAATCAGATGAGACCACAGGAAGGTGAACCAGACTTGTTGAGGCCAGAGGACAGCAATGAAGATAACTTTGCTCTTCAACCTGCTTACTTTTTGAAGAAATTTAGAGATCAGCGGAACCAGTGGGAATGCATAAAGTAGATTAGGGGGCCAAGCATGGACTAGAGCATCTCTTGGCAACTGTGCCTGTGGAGGGATCAGGGCAAAGAACCTGCTGCATTTGTTGTTGAAGGGAGAAGCAAAGAAGTTGCAGCAAGATTTACCCCATTTGAGGAAAATCCTGTTTGCCACTGAATGATTTAGAGACCACTCATGGGGCATCAGTAAAACTCTACTCAGCCTGTCCGCCAGTATGTTGTGCTCCCACGGAATGTTCATTGCAGTTAGAAAGCGGTTGGTAGAGAGAGCCCATTGCCACACACTCATTGCTTCTTGACATAGGGGGTAATACCTGGTCCCACCTTGTTTGTTGATGTACTACACAATTGACATGTCAGTTTGAATTGCAGTAGTCCCTAGAGGAAGAAGGGAGTGGAGTGCTTGCAATGCTAGAAGCACTGCCTCATCTCTAGAACACTGATATGCAGGTTGATTTCCTGGGCAGTCCACGTGCTTTGAACTGTCCATCCCAGGTAATGCCCCCCACCCCAGCTGGGAGATGTCATGGTCAGCATGGCAACAGGAGTGGGGAGAGTAAATGGCTGATCTTGTGCAACTTCTGGGTCATGAAGTCACCACAATAGAGAATTTCTCACACCTGTGACAGTCTTATAGGATGGTTCAGGGGTTGATGCAGAAAAGACCATTGAACTGACAATGTCCACTGAAGAATTCTCATATGTAAATGAGCTGTTGGTAGTAATGTTATTGTTGTGGCCATCGAGCCCAAAGCCCTGAGGACAAGATTTGCTAGAGGGACTGGAATAGCTAGCATTTGTCTGATATGCATCCTTAGTGAATGAATCCTGGTTGGTGGGAGAAAGACCATGGTTTTGTTTGTGTCCAAACAAGCTCCTATAAAATCTATGATTTGTACTGGTTGTAATTTCAACTTCTGAAGATTTGTAGTGATCCCTAAGGTTGGGGCCAATTGCAAAAGTCCCTGGCCTGAATCAGTAGATGCGACTAGGAGCCAGACATCCAGATAAGGAAACACATGGAATCCCTGCAGTCTGAGGTGAGCTGCAACTACTGTCAAGCATTTGGTGAACATCCTGGGGGCTATGGTGAGACCAAATGGAAGTGCTCAGAAGTGATAGTGGCTGGCTTGATGCCTGAAACAGAGGTACCTTCTGGAGTGCTTGTTTATTTTGATTTGATAGTACGCATCCTTCAGGTCTGTCGTGCACATCCAGTCGTCCATCTGTAGAAAAGGATGGCTGGACTGAACTGTGGCCATCCTGAACTTCATGTGTTTGACTGATTTGTTCAGATAAGTTAGGTCCAGTATGGGCCTGAGGGCCCATTTTCTTCAGAACTGAAAAGAACCAGAAATAGATTCCTGATCCACATTGGTCTGGAGGGACCTCCTGGATGACTCTCTTTTGAAGCAACTTTGCGATTACTAAAGCTGCTGCCCCCCTCTGATTGGGTGGTACTTGGGAAGGATTTGTTTTGGTTTGGGGAGGTTTAAAAAGGGAATGGAGTAACATCTGGTCATGATTCCATGCACCCACTGGTCATTTGTGATGGCTGACCAGGCTTCTAGGTGCAAGGAACGTTGTCCCCTGACTGCACCCAGACAGGAACAGTCTGGCAACCCTTCACAGATGCTGCAAGGATTTGTCCGAAGGAGTATCTCAAGATCCTTGATTTTGCGGACCTCCTATGTCACGTGGTTGCGTGTACCGCTCAAATTATTCCTCCTCTGCCCCTGGGGGAAAAATCTCCCTGAGCATCCTGGAAAGGATCATGTGACTTCCTGAACCACAACTTCTTTCCCCCATGCTGGTTCCTGGAAAAATACCTTTGTAGGGTAGAGAAGTGGATTCCAATGGCAGACAGGGTGTTTCCATGCTTCATGATGTGGGAGTGTGTGTCTTGTACTGTCGGCCCAAAGAGGGAGGAACTGTCAAAGGGAGCATTGACAAATGATGCCTTAAAGGGTTCCTCTAAGTCACAGCCGCATCCAGGCATGATAGAGAATGGCAATGCTAGAACCGGCCGTCCTAGAGGTATCCTCTACTGCATGAGAGATGAGCATCTTGGATGCATTATAAATGGACTGCAGAGTGGCCATACATTTGAAGGAGAAGTTCCATTCCTCTGCTCTCACGAACTTAGGGCTGGAGCTAGAGAGTTCCTTAAGCAAGTTCCACTGTAGCCTTGTAAAATTTCAACTCTGAGACCAAAAGTGGAAGAAGCATAAACGTTTTCCAAATCTGTCCATAGCCCTAGACTCCCTGTTAGGGAGAGGGACAGTAGAGCTCTCTTGAGCAAGGTCTTTCTTGGTGGCTGCAACATCCACATGGCATCTACTAGAATGCCCTTCATCCAGTGGGGTCTGTCCTGGGGGGCATTAAGAATTTTGTCAGCTCTTTTAGGGATTGGCTCTGCAGTCTGGTCCCTTCCATCCCCTTGCAGACACCAGGTCCACTACAGGATCTACGGGGGGGTGGGGTGGGGTGGCACCCAGGATGTAGATGGTCTGGTCCCGAAGGCCTCCAGGAACACTGACTCATAAGGGGTGGGTTTGGGGCTGACCAGCCACCTCTCTGGCAAAGGATTTCCAAAATAACTCCAAAGGAGACGCTAGGTGGAAATCTAGGGGACACCTCCCTTCATCAAAGTCCATGTCTGTAGTGAAAGATTCCTCTGGAGAATATAGGTGTCTCCTTTTACACCTTTTCTTCCAAGGAGCCTCCTTGGTGGGGTGTTCTGGGGAGGTGTCAGATGAAACTTGGGTTTCCACAAGTGGGAGAGACGGGAGGCCCTGAGGGGCTGGCTGCCATGGTGGCAGAACTGAGGTCTCTGACACAGAGCCCAGAAGGGGAAGGGGTGGATCCACTACAGTCAAAGCCGTGAATCTCCTAGGAATGAAGAGGACCCTCTCAGCCACCTCAAAGGCTGAGGGACTCTGAGTCCTGAGGAAGCCTCCCCTGCCCCAAAGGATGAGAAGCAGAATGTCTCTGGTCTCCGGCAGCCCTCTGCTCCGAAGGAGTTGGAGCTGACCTATCGAATGCCAAGGCA
The DNA here is from genome assembly GCF_019279795.1 of Protopterus annectens. Lineage (NCBI taxonomy): Eukaryota > Metazoa > Chordata > Ceratodontiformes > Protopteridae > Protopterus > Protopterus annectens. The sequence continues at coordinate 1,161,998,394 of NC_056741.1, read as the reverse complement.
CCAAGGGGAAGAGACAGCTCAGAGAACTTCGAAGTCATCCCCCCGGACTCAACAACCAGGCTTTGGCTCCAAAATGTGCTCAGCACCAAATGAGTCAGGGAAGCAGTCAGACTCAAAGTTGAGATAACTGTCGGACATGACATCTTGACCCTTTAGACTGACAGATCCATGAGCTGTGAAGTGGCAGGCCTGATCGGAGAAGGAGGTACTATTTCCAGGTGGAAGCTCTGCTCGCAGATCCCATCAGGGACAGAGCTGGAATGACCCCCATCTGGATCTGCGTGCAGAGAAATTTCTTCATCAAGTCTGTCCACCTCATTCTCTGATAAACTCTGAGAGGACCTGTTGGAAGAGGAGACAGAGGAAGGCCTGGAGTGATGTCTGGGAGAAACATCCTGAGGGGATATACTCTGTACCAATGGCCTTGGCCCCAATGTGACGACTGAATTACAGGGCAGAGGAGTAGGTGCAAAAGTCAGAGCCAAAGGGCTGTGCTTTGACAATCTCGGGGGTCTTTTTAGGAGGCTCCGAAAGAGCTAAATACGAGGGATCTGGGGACCATTGCTTAGGGTCCCTGGCCTCCTTAGTTTTCTTAGCAAGGTTTGAGCCCCTGAGACAGAAGGGATAGCTGGGGAGGGAGGTGGAATAAGCCTTTAAGACCAGCTTATTCCTTCTGTTTGCAGTAGCCCAAGGGAGAAACGCCTTGCAGATAGAGCACGCCACTTCAAGGTGTGCAGGCCCCAGACAGTAAACTCACTCCCTCTGGGCATCAGAGACTGGGATATTATGCCCACAGGAAGTGCATTTCTTAAAACCTACAGGTTTGTTTGATTTCTCCTACATAGTGGAAGAAGAGGAGCAGAAGAAAAAAGAAGGGTGCAACAGGAGAAACACGTGTCAAAAAAAGGAAAACTAAGCTAAACAGTTTTTTTTATATATATAACTAATACAAAAGGCTAAAGACAAGGGAAGGAGGAAGAGAAAAGAACAGGCCAAAGGCTAACTCACTCACCACAAATTCAGAGAAAATAAACCTATGGAGGAGCACTAAACAGACCATGATGCATTGCTGATGCACGGCAAATGAGATCTGAGGTATCTGGGAGGAGCGAGGCATTTTGGGTAGGGTAGGAGGAGCTCTAGTTCGGAAGCTTTAGCTTGCTAACGGCCTAGTCTGTTCCGAAGGTGGAACTATAACCCACAGGTTTGATGAAGATTGAACAGACATCAGACAATGAGGTAAAGTCAATGGGAGTCAGCAAAGTTGATATATGAACTGTAGTTATAAACTACTGCAGACTTTAAACTGGGCAAACAAGCTGCTTTCATCCACAGCCAGCCTGCAGTCCCATACCTCTCAACTTTTTTGCTTAAGAATTGTGGAAAAAGTCAAAAGTAATTGTGGACACATTTTAATATTACTGTAATATTTATACAGTGCAGCAGAGTTCACATTAACTTGCAGTTTTTGAAGAGTAATAAGTATTAAACTCTAATGTCTAGCACTATTCCTTGATTGTAACCCTCAGTGATTTTTCAGAAAATCAGTAGTTTTATGAGGGACAAAGCAAAAACCTAACACAAAACTGGGGATGTTCTGCTGTTGTCAGTATTATTCTTGCTATGATAAAAGGTGTGTTTGTGTGTGTGTGTGTGTGTGTGTGTGTACGTGTGTGTATAGTTATAAATACACACACACATATTTAACTCGCATCACTGCAACCACCCCCAGCTCTGCACTACACTGTTAATATTTCCCATCTTTCTACTCATTGGTTCACCACTGAATCACTAGAAGTCAATGAGCAAAAATATTAGCACTGTACAGAGGATTGCCGTGGGCCACTTCCTCATTTATTTATTTATATTTTAGTAAATGTAGAACTAACTAACTAAATAAAGTAGTCAGACTGGCCCAAGCTGAGCATGTGCAAGTGATGCATACCCCAGGTATTTGTAGGAAGGATAGAGTCCATCATTTAATGTTTTTTTTTTTTTTTTTTTAACAAAAAGTAAGCAAGCAAAGTCATCAGTTGCTACATCTGGCACACAAGCTAATTAAAATAGCAACATTGAACATAAATTTTTTTCTTTTTTTTTTATTTTAAATGATATTTTTTGTTGGGCCATGCCCCCCCCCCCCCCCCAAGCTGTGGACTGCAAGTGGCTACCCATTTAGCCCCAGTGACAGTTGAGGAACTCAGCTCAGACCCAGGGCTATACAGTGTAGATTAACAGCTCATAACCTTAACACTCTGAGCTGAACTGTCAGATGTTGCTAATTTGCAGTGTGATCATTGTCTACACTTACTTCTGCTGTCCACCCTTCATATATATATCATATGCCAGCCCCATCCAGCAGTGGGAAAACTGGATAGTGATAGGACTTGTAATGATTTTGCCAGCTTAGACTACTTCTCATTCTATCAGTGAAACTACGTTAGCAGACTTCAGTAAATGTATCACTTCAAGGTAGCTTTGTACATGTCCCCAAAGAAAATAAATCTCTGTGTGCCTACTGTACTTGAGTACTGCCAGTCTTATTAGTTAAAATATTGCTGTCTCTGGGTGTTTTATAAACAAGCCATCTTGTAGTCACTGCTCACGTTGGCTGACGTGAGCACTGCTTTCACCCTGACACATTTTTCACATTTGGTGTAAAACCTGGTACCTGGTGTGGTTTGTGTATATTCCAGTGATCATCATGCAAGGGTCTCCAGGGTTCAGCATTGTCACCTCCACTGGCCCCTTTGACTATTATTGCTTACACTGGATTCACCGGGTGCAATATTTAAACAAGCATTACTTTTAATAAAGCAGTATTCGTGGTTAATAAGCCACTCCCACACAAATTCAGTTCTTCCTTTTCCTAATTCAGACAGTGTTTGTTTTCAAGTTTTTGACAAGGATTTGCATAGAGGCAGTGATAGAAAAAGTGTCATAATGTAAACACAGTCCTGTTTCATGTAGTATGTGAATCTGTAAATAATGTCTTGCTCTTTAACACTGCCATTTCATTTTGCTCACTTTAATTGATTAAAACATGAACCTCACGTGAGTTTTGAGCAAAGCAGTTTTGCTGTCCTGAAATGTGAAACTTTGAAGCTCTTATGAAAACAAGAGTAAATAACAACAGTAACCTGTGGTCACAGAGTCTGTCAGATGATTGCCATGTTTATCCATATCTCATCGGCTACTGAGGGAACAGGTACAATGTTTTGCATCTTAGAGACAGGTGGGTGGGGCCAAAACAAAGCCGAGAGCCAGCAGCTAGCTGTTATTTCTGATAATGACGTAGCCTTTTTTATCTATTTTTGTTAAATGCCATTGGAAACGGTGTTAAGACTTGCACCATATGCGAGAACCACCTACTTAGCATGCTGTGGAACCGAGGTCCGTTTGCCGCTGTAGTCATTCAAGGGCAGCCAGTGCCATCAAGATAGCATTAGCAAGTATGGTGACAGATAAAAAGTTCAGTTTGAGTTGCATTAGTTTTGTATTTATTCTACCTTATTATTGGCTGTTTTAAATATCAAACTCGTTTTGCTGAAGTTTTCATCTGTTGTTATATATTCCTTGCACACATGCAATATCCAGTTTATGATGCAATAACCTTTCCTGTGGTAACATACTGAACAACCATCACTGAGTGGCATAATTTGAAGTGAGGAGATAGGTGCAGCTGTAGATGAAAGAAACTCCTGTCAAACAATATATATATATTTTTTGGCAGATTTCTTAAATCTGAATTGCAGGCTTTTTTAAAGATTCTGGAGAATTGAGGATCCTCAAAGGTGCTACTTTACTAAGAAAAATAAACTTTTTTCACAGTATTAGCAACTCTGTGAACCTGTGTGCTAGGAGTGACTGGTTAACAGAATTAGAAAGGTATACATGTAGTGAAGTTGGGAAAAGTTTGGTGAATTACTAGAATTGCAAAGCATGTGGCAGCAGTGGGGCTCAAACTAGTTAAATATAAATGCAGACTTTTTACTATGTAATATTCTAATATAAAAGGACAATTGCCCAAATCTCAGTAAAAGCATTCCACAGGCCATATGAACTGTTACTATACAAGTAAAGTCTTACAGCAGATTTTAGTCTGCAAGTGGTCATTGAATTCCAGGTTGTAGCTCAAGGGTACAGTCTGTTTTACAGTTGAGGAGTGGGGACAGTGCCAGTAAACCTAATATTTTTTTTTACTGCTACTGTGCTTTATCAGTAATATTTCAGCAGCCACATATGTAATCCACTGCTAAATATACGCCCTAATTTGAACTGGCTGATTCCCACCTTGACATCACTCATATTATAGTGTGACTTGGGGGAGTTACCTATAGGAATTTAGAAAACCATAACTGCAATCCTTGGAACAGAGAAACTGAAAGTGCATGTGTGGAGTAAATGTATACCAAATCCAAAACTTGTGGTATCTAAGAGTATTTTAGCAGTTACAGCAGATGGCTTAAACTCAGAGTTGTTAATAAGCTGCTTCGAGTTTCAAGGGTGCAGGTTTTGAATCTTTCTGCAATCATTTACCTACTGTGTGACTTTGAAAAAGTCACTTAACCAGACAGTGCTTTGTGGCAAGTAGGAATCTGGGCAGTCTCCCAGACTGTGTGCCTAGTAAGCAACTATGAACCTTTTCCTTGTACTCAAGAGGTACAGGAATGTTGGAGCTAGTGTATAATTAGCAGGAGTATGGGAATGTGAGGGAAAAAATACATCTAGCGTCCAGTGCCAGTCCCGATACAGCACCCCTCCCACTCAGCTATTCAAAAGAAGATTGAAAAAAAAAAAAAAACCTTCAGGTTTTATTGTAGGAAGCCCATTGTTACTTTGTTACCTATTGGCTTCCTGCAGCAGCAGCCAAATCCACACCTCCTTCAGCTCAAGTGGTTTGTCTTTTCGGTTTTTCAGGTCGCCACAGCTGAACTCTGGTCCGTTATTGATTGGCAGTCGATTTTTTATGGTGCCGAGTTGCCAGCCCGACACCCAACCTTCAGCGAAGGCATGCCCATTCACACATGTCTTTTGGAGGCCACTCGACCGTGTGGAGGGCATGCAGACTCCACACAGAAGGCACTCCAGCCAAGAATCGAACAGGAGAACCTCTTGCTGTGAGGTAACAATGCTCAAGTAAAGAGCAAAAAAAAAATGATAGCTTTGTTTAAACTGTAGCAAGCTGACATTGGTTTGCTACATGAAACACCAAAGTGCCTCTCTGTACCAACACTTCAGAACAGACAAAAAATGCAGGAATTCTCGATTGCACCCCAAACCACACCACCCTTGCAAAACTACTGAGAATAATGCTCAGGAGTGAGGTTTAAGGGAACGCAAACACTGAGGAATTTATGTAATGTTGGAGTGAATGACATTTGCAAAGAAGGAAAATATATATGTAAGGTATAATGCATATATGGTTTCTTACTTTTTCTATTAATGTATGGGTGCCTGTGTCTTAAGTGATAATTTAAAAAGACAGGATATAGTAGTAGCAGGCAATAGAACACGTAGATATGCAGTGCTGTGAATTTTCTTCCAGGTGAATAGAGTTCAAGAATATACCAAAGCTAGAAACTTGGCATTTATCTTCCCTTAGGTGAAACATAAATTCCATTTTTTTTTCAGCTTTGGATAAAGAGACCAAATGAGCAGGTCAAAGGTGGAAATACTTTGTTAAAGAAAATTCTAGCCCCATCTCTGTGCAGCCATATTATTTAGTGTTACTATTGTTTGTTGATATTTGATTACTAGGAAAGTCTGATTCAGTAGGAGCCCATTTTCAGAGGAGGCCCCAGGAGCAAAGCTCCAAAGTATCGTAAAACATTATAAGAATAATAATTTTTATAGTTTTTAAAAATTATACAAAAACAAATGCAGTTTAAATGATTATACCAAATTATACATGATAAATATGAAAACATTGGTTAAGAATAGATGCATGTTTTATGACAATGATTTAACAGAGAAATTATATCCAGTTTATAGAGAAATTAAAGGTAAGTTAGTATAATACAAACAGGAATTGCAGTATAAAGTGAGAAAAAATCAGGTTTATAATACATTTAGAGAGAAAACCAAAGGACAGAAATTGATAGAGGTAAGGAAGTGTGCAAAGAAGGGAGAGTGAGGAGGTGTAAGGTATAAAGAGAAATTTGTCCATACTTAGGGATATACTTTGTCCTGCTGTTTTGTTGAGCAAGAACAGAGCCAACATTTGGCTAGAAAGTCTCTGAGTGGTTGGGAAGGATGGGAGGGAGGGTAGTGACCTGATGGATAGAGATAAGGAGTTCCAGGCCTTAGCAACATGGTACGAGTAGACACAATGCCCACCAGAGTTGATAGGTTTCTGGACAAACAAGAGTTTGTGGTCGCTGGTTGATAATGATAGCCTAGGAACATAGTTGTGTAGAATGTTTAGTACTGTACAAGCAAATGGATTCTAGATAATTTAATAGGTGGTAAAAAGCTGTGCATGTTAGTTGATGGGGCATTTCTAAACAGTTTAGGTTTTTTGGTGGTTCTGAAAGGGTATTTGCTGCAAATTTAACAACTTTGTTATAGCATAGTTTAAGCTTTGATTTTTATGATGCCTGAAGGTTGCAATTTTGTATATGCAGGTCGAATTTAAGATTATCTACTATCATCCCTAATAATTTGCTAGGAGAAGTGACTTCAGTGGTTGTATTACCAAGAGAGAGACAGTTATACATTTTTTTTCATGGGGAAGGGATTTGGGGAAAAAAGAAGTTTTTTAAGGGTTGAGCATGAGTTGTGAGTTAGAGCCATGTTTCATTTGCTGTTAATGCCTCCTGAATAATTTTTGGGAGGTGTGCCACATTGTCAGATGTGTAGATGAGTGTGGAGTAATCTGCGTACTGTATTAGGGATGCCTTTTATGTGGATGTTTGGAGGGTGATGGTAAGAATGTTAAAAAATTGGGGGCCAAGGATAGAACCTCCATGTGGTGACTGGGAGGTATGGAGAGAGGGAAGGAGTTCTATTTTACTGACTGATACCCATTAGATAGGTAGCTTTTGAACCATGGTGGGCTGGGCTGAGAGAGACCTAATACGGATATCTGAAGTAGAAGTTTGCTGTGACAAACTGTACCAAAGGCTTTAGACAAGTCTAGAAACAGAGGAGATTAGTTTGCCAGTTTCTCTAGATTTATTGACAGTATCTATATAGGTTAGATGTGCAGTGTTAGAACAGAAGCCATGTTGTGTGGGGGATAGGAGTTCTTCCTGCAGGAGATAGTTTAGCAATTGTTTTTGAATACATTTTTCAAGTATTTTGGATGGAGGGGATAAGATTGATATGGATTAAAGTTAGTAATGTCTGTTGAATTTCCTCCTTTGTGTAGAGGGATATTGTGTGACTTTTTCCAGAGAGAGGGAATGTGGGATTCCTGGATTAACCTATTTATAAGGATTGAGACAGGGTAGGCAGTACTTTTGGCTGCTATTTTAAGGTATTCACTTGGAAGGTCATCAGTTGAAGTAAAGTGTGGTTTGAGTCTGAGTATTTTTATATAGGATGTGGGCACAGGTTTGAAGGTGAAAGTGGATGTGGTAATACATGGCTGCTGGTTAGGTCTAGGATTAGATGTTGAGGAATCCTTGGTTAGAGATGCTATACTATACTATCTATGAAACATGAGTTGAATTGCATTGCAGTTTTGAGTGATGAGTTATGGGAGTAAAGTCATTACAGTGGCAGCTGTTTCTAAACATTCATGCATTCAAGTTGTTATTTACAAAATTGTAATAATAGCAGCTTGCCAGTTTTCTGGTAGGATGACTCAGAACAAGGATGGAAGAAAAGTGCAAGGAGCCAGTTTTTCCACACACATGTTGGCAAACAGAAGATTATGGCATAAGAGAAGGTCAGTTGAAAATGGTTGGTTATTGTAGGGGAAGGGATGCAATGGATAGACTAGCTGAGAGACAGAGTAAGAGGCTAGTTGCACGGTCATATTACATATGTTATATTACAAGTAAGTAAAATGCACTACTGAGCTGATGCATCATAGGATGTGTACTATTTATAAAGATAAATAGTTAACCGGGGTGGAGTACTGATCCATGTGGACCTTTTTCAGGTTTACCCTATGGTTACATGAATAAAAGTAACCATCTCTTATACATACAATCATTAGTATTACTTTATAAACAGATAATACACAAATCAGTATGGTATGTACCGTATACTTTACTGTCACAGAATATAACATTGTTCCTGTATTGCATCTGATAATGTTTTTTTTACAAACTGTAAATAGACAAATTGGCATGGTATATACAGCACTGTGTACCAGTACAGTTTAGTGCTGTTTGTTTACAGTATATACAGCAGTATTTTCCTATGAAATTTTGTAACCACCATTCCACTTTTATAATCTAGAATCAAGTTAATCCATACGAGCAGCATAGGTATATCTCAGGCAGGACTTCAAACAAAAAAAAATCCTATCTCACCAAAATAATACAGCAGACTAACTGTCTCATTGACACCATTCCAAATTTAAATGATACAGGTTACTTCTCTTATGAGCATGATTGGCAGGTTATAACCAACAATATCTATAAGGGCGAAAAATGCTTCTCAACCTCGAATAATTCCTATCCAGTTATTTTGGCAAATTATAAATTCCTAAACCCTGATAACAGTTCTAACCTATTAGCTACCCCCATCTCCGCTGACAGATCACTGAGCTGTGAAACTGCTTGCGAAACTTTAAGCAAATATACCCATCCCTTGTCTACAACCATCAGCCATATAATTTATCTATTAACATAGTCATTATTCATACCAAAGCATCAAGTCATACAGTTCCAAATCAAGAAAATGAGTTTGCTTGCAGTCAAAACACTTACAGAAGAGGCAACTTCCCACCTAGAGTACTAAAATTGGGTGCATACTCTATTGCTTTCCCACTGACATACTTAAATGCATATGTGATGGTAATCTTCCATTAATTTGGAAAGAAGACCATATATTCTTTCTCCATAAAGTTGATATACCAGTTAATCCCGACAAGTACTGTCCTAGACTCAACATACTGTTAATAGTACTGTAAAGTTTGTTTACAACTTACTAGTTACCTTAACAATCACAACTTTCTTGACAGTTCACAACATGAATTCCAAAAAGGACAATGTAAGTAGTGCTCTACTAATAATTATTGATTATATTAGACAGTGGCTAAATAGCATCATTGATTCATTATTTCTAGACTTATCTAAGGTATTTGATACCATTAGTCACACAGGCCTTATCAGTAGACTCAGAGAGATCCCTGGCGTCCATCACAATCCTATAAAGTGGTTTAAATCTAACCCTCTGACAGAAAATGTGAAATTAAATGTGGAAAAATAATTTTCCAGTGCATTAATTCTAATAAGGGCATCCCAGAAAGTTCAGTACTAGGCCCCCTACATTAGTCTCATACCTGAAAGTAGTGGTCATCCCAAAGTTATTGGTGATTATAGCTCCTGTTTGCTCTGGCAAAAAAAAAAAAAATACAACTGTAGTAAAACAACTCCATTCAGACTTCTCTGTATTTGAAAAATGGCTATGTGATGCTCATCTTATGCTAAGCAATTTTTTTTTGTAACTCAGGCTTGTTCTTTTCAAAGTACTGCAGGAATTCACACACCTGTATACTAGAAATGAAAATATCAACAAGTAATATATTTCATAGTAAACTGAAATGCTTAATACACATTATAGATCTACACTCCCTGGAGGAACAAATCTATATGACGATGAAAATGCAGTATACATTTTGGAAGACTGTATAGATTGCTATCTTCTTACTCCAACCTTCAAATCTGAGCTAATTAGTATAAAGATTTGCTGAATTGTTTTCTACAGATGTATTGTAAATAATGGCATTTCTGACATCCTACTAATAAAACTTGGGGAAAAATAACAACATAGGTCAGAAATGTTTATTTTGTGTAGCCATTAAAATACTCACCACTGTATCTGCCTCAAAAAGTTTGCTGATTTTTTTTTTCTGCCGCAGGCATGGGTAAGGGAAGTGAGGGTTGAGTGACCTGGAGCAGGAAAGCAACACTATTACTTTAGTCCGCAGTGCTTGAACTAGTGTGTGCCACAGCAGTTGGTGTGGGAAACAGAAGAGGTATGCCGTGGAGAGATTTTTCTTTCTAGGACTTGAAAGAAAATGGGACTTCCTAGATGAGCACTCTTGACAACCAAATATAGAAAGTAATTTGAGGTGTCACTGCTTTGTGCTTCCCCCTGTAAATGACTTGAAATGCGGTTACTTGAAAAAAAAAATGCTCAGCAACAAATAAAAATACATTACACTTAAAACCTGACTGCACAGGTCCAGTGCTTTTGCATCCCACCACCAAGTTTTATGTATTATCTCTACATTTGCAAATGAATGGGGAAAGGACAAACTCCTCAGAACAACACTGATTGTACAGCAGTTTTACAGTGCTTACCTGTCAGAAACGTGACACACAGTCAAATGTTAATTCAGCCAGTTGTGTTATCATTGGTCACCTGTGGAATAATTTCTTGCATTTCAAATATTCAATCATAGGGCATTTCTTAAGCAAAAGTACTATATATTGTGTGAAGTGTCTTTTGATGGAAGTAAGCAGTTACAGCATTATTCAGTGATCATTTTAGAGTACTGCAGTGGTAAATCCTTAAAAAAAAACTGTAATATATTTAGAAACTAACTTTATTAGCATTACCGGGAATGCATAAATAACTTTTATCTCTGGCAGAGCCTTCAAATGGGTAATAAAGTATGCAGATCATTAAAGTCCTCCTATAAGGCTCTAGAATCTTAATTTCATAGGTTACCACAGAGCAGAGAGAAAGTGACATATTGCTCCAAGAGCAGCAAGGCCTTCAAAACATGCCATCAGTTGATGTTTCATTCTAGAGTCCAGAAGAAAGACAGAAGCAGCAGTACTGAGTGCCATGTCTTCAGCTAATGGCAGATTGATCAGTGCAGGTTTGTTGGCCAAACATTACTGCTGCCACAGAAAAAAAACTGCATTAGCTGACAGAGGTGTTTTTCCAGAAGATGGATCAGAAGATAATCTTCCTGGACAGGAGAAAGGCTAATAGTTCTGATAAAGGTGAAGATGGTTTTGAAAGAGAGAGAAAATGTTATGGCTCTTCCAGAGAGTATACCTACTGCAGGAAGTGTGTCCACTCATTATTACCCCAATATTCATATAAGAATCCACAAAGGTGAATGGCTAAGGAGTGGAGAACGAATGTAAACCAAAAGCTGAAAAATTAATAATGGCAGCTCAAGGTACTTGACCAATGTACTTGTTGGTTCACCAATTCCTTAAAATGGGAGGTACAGACAAATGTACATTTGAGATAAAGAATGAGAAGCAGTTAAATGTCCTTTTGCTGGTTGCAGTATACTCATGGCTGAAGGTTTGTGTACTGAAAAGCACAATAATAAAGCAAGACTGTTACATTGGAGATTGTGCTCAGTGGTATCAGAAACAAGAACCATAAAGAATTACTAAAACTGAAGTGGTTCTGATACAAGGAATTATCCAGTATCAATAGTCAAGAAATTTGAACCAAGAAAAACAGATACTGTGGTTGAAGAAAAATCAAAAGTAGCATTAACTATTGAAATAGCTTTACTTACTGATTATATTGCCCTACATACTGAGAGATAAATGCCAAGATGTGCAAGCTAAAACTAAAGCAATGTGAGATAAACACACTTGGATAGTTCCAACAGTAGTAGGAGCAACAGGGCTAACAAAAAAAATCAAGCATACTTAAATATGCTACCAGTACAGGTAACTCCATGTGAACTGCAGAAGAAGGCAATTCATTGCTGCTGTTGAAAAGAGCAGCATACTTCTGGATGGGGATCCATATATCTTCACCAGGCTTGACCAGTATGGCCCCCTGGAGAAAAGCGGTGTGGCTGAGAGAGGGTACAGGCAAGACGAGAATGGTCACAAGACTCTGGGGCCTTGGAATATTTATGAAACAGTGAATCTTGGCAAACAAAGAATGAAGCAATACTGATTTCATGAACTTTAATTGTACCCTGACGTAGGAATGGGGCCCATTCTTGTCAAGGTATTAAAAAAAAAGTGAAAAGCCATTCAACTGTGAATTTTGTGATTGCTCAGCAGCCTAGAAAACATATCAGAAATATCATGCTGACAGCCAAGATATAGATTGGACAGTCATGACAGTGACATTGCTGAAGCCTAAATCTGAAATAGTTGTCTTCCCAAGAAATTAAACTGGCTTAATGATTGGAACAAGGGATTCTGGTATGGTGTCACTCAATGAGGCATGCTTTAGACGTGCTCCTCCTTGGTAAATTCAAAAGTTGAAATTAAGGGTCCCAGAAAGGGGGGGGCATTGAAGGTAGTAGCAGATGTAATACAAGTGAATGTCTAAGAAGAAAATAATACAAACAGGGAAAAAACATTCACTTGCATCTAGTCCTGGTACCCAGTTTCGGCACAAAAAAAAAAACAAAAATAGCATGGTGGACAGTTAGCAGCCCTCCATCTCCAATAAAAAAATATGGTAGATCTGAGTGAGAAAATCTATAAATTCTACTCTGAGGTGGTTAGGATCAGAGATGCTCTGCTGGACATGGGTGCCCGCAGGCAGATGCAAGGGGCACCCCCCTGGAACCAGCTGGCCAGGAAAACATTTTTTTTTTTAAAGGGTGGTGTTTAAGAACGCCCTTTGCATCCAGTCACACAGATGCTTCGGAGTTGGTGCAACTGATGGTTTACCTTGTCATCTTCAAGAATTTTGGACTGCGGACGAAGGTGCAAGTTGACAGGTAGGGGTGTGTGTGTGTGTGTGTAAGAAATAAGTAGGGGTGTGTGGATGTTAGAATTGGGTAGGTAGGAGTGTGTATGCGTGTATGTAAGAAGTAGGTAGGTAAAGGTAGTAGACAGGTGTGTGTAAAATAAGTAGGTAGGTCTGTGTGTTTGTAAGAGGGAGGTAGGGATGTGTGTGGTAAGGGGGGTAGGACTATGTATAAGGGAGGGGGTCATACCTCATACTTATCCAGATTTTTGCCTCATATTTTCTGTTTGTTTCTCATAAAATTGTTTTTTCTCATAAATCATTAAAGATTGAAGTCAGAAAATAATGGCAGACATTTGAGTTTTAGACTTGGAAATGCATACTAATGCAAACCTTGTTGTTCTATCCACTTTCTAAGGAGGTAGGGGGATGTATGTGTCATATTTCTCATCTGTACAGATTTCCACAGAATGTCCAGATTTTTGTCTTATATTTTTGGTCTAATTCTCATAAAAATTCTGTTTTTCTTTTTTGACAAATCACTGGGAGGAGCTAAGGATTAAAGTTACTAAATAATGATGTATTTGAGTTTCAGACTTCATATCCTTTAGAAAAATTGCATTCTAACACAAATCCTGTTATTCTAGCAACTTTCTAAATGTGCCCCTTAGTTTTGGGCCTTTGTCCCCAACATTATAACAGGCTCTGTCCAGGTTTCTTGTGCCAAGAGATTCGAAGCTATGGTGTGTGTGTGTGTGTGTGTGTGTGTGTGTGTGTGTGTGTGTGTGTGTATATATATATATATATATATATATATATATATATATATAATGTGTGTGTGTGTGTATATATATATATATATATATATATATATATATATATATATATATATATACATACACAAGAGGGAGGTGACATACCCCTCAGCTGTCCAGCTTTTTGCAGATTGTCCAGACTTTTGCCATGTATTCCTCCTAAAAAGGACTGAAGTTGCTAAATAATAGCAGACATTTAAGTTTTAGACTTCATATCCTTTAGAAAAATGCATACTAACACAAATCCTGTTATTCTAGCAATTTTCTAAGTTCATGAGAGTAATATTTATAATATGTCCCTATTTATTTTGGGCTTTGTCCAGATTTCTTATACAAAGAGGTTGAGGGGTGTGTGTGTGTGTGTGTGTGTGTGTGTGTGTGTGTGTGTGTGTGTGTGTGTGTGTGTGAGAGAGAATGTCCTAGTTATAGTTAGCAGGTGGAATTTATTTTCAAGTGCATTTTCAAGGAATAGTGAGCTTCAGGGGAAGAGAGGTTTACTGCTGCTCATGCTAAGTCTACTTAAAATGTGCAACTGTTTTATTTAGCACATGGTGTCACTATTTACTTTTAGAATTTTAAAGCAGTGTTAGTAGCACGACAGGTAACATACTTCCATTTGATGTAGAGGGCTGTAGGTTCTACTCCCACAGCATGTAGATGTGTATTTTAAGGGGGTGGAGTGCTACAGTCCTGAGTATGTCCTCCTTTGGATGAGATGCTTAGTAACTATGAACCTGTTTTTCAGCTTGCAACCCATTCCCTATTGCAATATACCAGCTTACCATTTTTGTAATGTAACATAAAGTTTATTCTTTAAGGGCAGCAAGCACAGAATTTGTAGATGAAGCACTGAAATTTAGTTGTTTTCTAGCAACAACCTCTTCATTAGTTTCAGATCTCTTTAATATAGAATTAGTCAGATGACTTTTACTTCTGCAGAGATTCTGCACATTGACTGATATTGGTGGATTGTAATGACAGAAGTTTGAGTGATCTTTTATGATTGAAATGTTCTGAATTGGGCAGTTTGTCATTATTGGTTCATATGTTTTGTTTCATTGCTTACTGGGAAAATGTTCAAAACTGTACATTTAAAACACACTCTAACAAGTGGTACTGTATTACACAAGGGATATAATTCAATTATATATTATAATTAATACAGTTAGGAAGATGAATCAAAGAACTTTTGCATGGCCCTAAAAATGTGCGCAAGGGGCCTATGATTTGAAAAAAAGGCAAACTTAACCTGCCACTGGCCAGATGCATTTTCTTTGAATGTGGGTTTCAGTGAAATGTGAGTTTCAAAGGTAGAGAAATTTTAGTGCGAAGTCTGTTTTTATTGTAAGACTATTGCTTTGTTTAGCAAATGTCTATCAGTGTTTGTGCTATAAATTTGAAATAAAAGTTAATTAAATCCGAATATCTCTAATCATTGTACAAGTAAAGCATAAAACAGTATGCACACTGAGAGTTTTGAACAGTGTTTATAGCAACTAAGGAGAAATATCCAAGTAATGGGACACTGGAATGGCTGCATGGGGGAGGGCTGGATTTGCACCCCCCCCCCCCACACACACACACACAAAAAATCCGACTGGCTTTCCAGCTGCTGGAGTACATAAAAAATTATGATGCAGAAAATAAAATCAACTTTATCAACCCAGGCAGATCCAGAAAACCTAAGTATGGGGGAAAAGGAAACCAAGAGGAAACTCCAGGACTTGGGAAGTTGCCAGAGAGGAAATAGATTCCAGGAACTAGAGGACAGGGAGAGAAGATAAAACCTTTGTCTTGCACCTGTGCCTGAAGGGACTGGACTGTCACCAATGAATAGTTGACATGCTGGCCTAGTGGTCCAGGATATTAAAGGACAAAATACTTCTAGTTAGAGCATACAGAGTCTATTCTCCTTCCAGACCCTCAGATGGATTCCCATGCCCTGTAGTGTTTAAATGTCAGAGCTTACTACTTAAGGAATGCTTACTAAGTCCCCTGTTGTTTATGGGGAAATCTTGAAGGTGGGGGAACAACGAGTATACATGGAGCATGACTTTTACATGAGGCACTAGGATGAAGAGAAGTAGATTTGTTCCCTATTTCAAGAATGTAAAGAATTAAAGTTTTGATTTCACCTGAATTACTCAGCAGTATTTAAAATCTCTTCTCCGCTATGGTGCAAAGACTTCTGTTAACCCAGCTCAGGTCCATGAGGACATGGTTGAGTGTAAAGACTCCCAGATGTATAGCCCCAAGACCTATAGAAGAAGAATCACCACTGAAAAGAGAAATAAATTTTGTGAGGAAAGATGGCCACTTAAGCCATTCCTGGTCTTTCAGCAATGTATGGCTGAGAGGCAGAAGGCAGCAGAATGACATGCAAGGAAATATAGGAGTAGTCCACCACTGGAAGTTCATAGGTTTGTAGTAGGCTATCGACCCTAGGGCCTGTACAAGCCTAGCCATAACAATTCCCTGGCTATTTCTTCCCACAGTATTTACTTCCCTGGACCTCTGTCTAGCAGGGCAACTGACGTGATCCCCGGGGTGAATTTCCTATCTCCCATCCAATCGTCAAGGTTCCTTTTGAAGAGGGCCAAAGAGGCGCTCTGCTTGACATGTATGGGCAGTCTATTCCAGAGTCTGGGGAGTCTCTGGGTCAGGAACCTATCCCTCCAGTATCTTTTGTTCATTGTGATGACAAGCTTTAGATCCCTGGAGTGTGTGGCTCTGAGGGATTGGGATTTCTTTAAATGTAACATGTCCAACAGCTCTGGGTTTGCCATGGTCTTGTATGTTAAGCAGAGATCACCTCTGAGTAGACGATATGGGATAGAGTATAGCTGGAGTTTTTTCAGACGATCAGCATAGGGCATCTGCTTTAGGCCTGTGATTCTTTTAGTGAGGTACTTTTGTGGCCTTTCCAGTTGTTGCAGATGTCTTGAGAGGGTACATACCAAATGGGGCATTGTATTCTATAATGGGTCTAATGAGGGATGAGTACAGTGGGACAATGACCTCCTTTTTTCTGGATGAAAAGCCCTTAGTGAAGAAGTGTGCCACATAGAAGAATTTCCTGACTGTTGTGATGATGTGGTTATCGAAGGTGAGACCACTGTTCACCTGTGTCCCTAAATCTCTTATCACACTTTCGGTGTTTACTGTACTGCCACCTATGTGGTAATTCATGGGTACATGTTTTTTCCCAAAGGGGATGACTGTACATTTCTTGGCATTGAGCTTGAGCCCATGGCTCTGGCACCAAGCATCTGTTTCTTTAAGGCCCTTTTGTAGAATATCCACATCATTTGGGGATTCAATAATGGCTCCCAGTTTGCAGTCATCTACGAACTTTGTTAGCCAGAGTCCCTTGGTGTTGGTCTGTACTTCAGAGAAGTAGATGCCAAACAAGAGCGGTCCCAGGACTGAACCCTGAGGTACTCCACTTGTCACTTGTCTGGAGCTGGATTTGGAGTCTGCTACTTTTACAGTGTGGGTTCTGTAAGTAAGCCAGTTGGCAACCCATCGAGTGATGTAGGGATTAATGCCCAGCTTAGTAAGTTTATCTATGATTCCAGAGTGGGAGATGGTGTGGAAGGCCTTTGCGAGGTCCAGATGGGCTGTATGGGACTGCCTTACCCTTGTCCACAGCTCTGCAGACTGATTCAAATAAGTCAGTCAGGTTCAAGAGACAAGACTGGCCCTTCACGAACCCAGACTGGGTGGAGTCCAGTGTTTGAAGGTTGCCAATGTCTTTGTTTATAAGTTCCATGATAATACGTTCCATGGCCTTGCAGATCAGGCTCGTCAGACTGATGGGGCAGTAGTTACCTGGATCCAAGGTGGGTCCTCCCTTCTGGAGTGGGATAACTGTAGCTGTGTGCCACTCAGTGGACAGGAAGCCTGAGGTGAGGCTATGATTAAACATGACAGTTAGGTGAGGTGCCAGTTCACTTTGTATTTCATGTATTACACAGCCAGGGATGTCATCAGTTCCCATGGATGCTGTATTCTTAGCTTTGGAGAGTGAGGTTTTTACCTGTGTGGCCGTTTATTACTGGAATTTGGCAATCTTTCGGTATTGAGATGGGCCCTGTAGGGGGTGGGGGGGGTGAAGTTGGCACTGAATCGATCTGCCAGGATATTAGCAATATCCTTGGGATCAGTATATTTAATGCCATTCTGTTGTAGCTCACAGCAGATCTGAGCATTGCCACTTAGATTCTTGACATAGCTATAGAATGCCTTGTGGTTGTCTTTGGAATCTTTGGCAATTTTATTTTCATGACTAGCTTTGGGGGATTGTATGAGGGATCTCAGCTTCTTACTGAGGCTGGTAAGGGAGTTTTTTGCATCCTGGAATTTTCCTCTTTTCTGCAGCAGTTTCTTCCTTTTGTTGTAAAGTTTGTTTATGGCAGGGGACCACCAGATTGGCTTCCTTTTTTTTGGAGAAGAGCGTCTTGGTTCTGTTTGGGATGGCACGATTCATGCACAAGTGGATGTGCTCATACAGTGCCTTAGTGTAGGATTCAGCAGTCGAACTTTCAGTTCCCGTCTGCATGGGTGTCATGAAGTTGGCTTTGGAGGTGTTTTTTTTACAGAGGTTTACTTACTTGGGGGGTGGTGGAGGGATGTGGATGTCAAGGGTGATTAGCTTATGGTCAGACCTGATCATCAAAGGGGTGACCATAGGTGTGGAGCATTGATTTCCCATGTTGGTAATGACAAGGTCTAGAATATTGGAGCCCCTGGTAGGAGTATTGATTAGTTGATCCAGGGCATTAGAATTTATGAATTCCAAGAACTGTTGGGCAAAGGAGTTGGTACATGAGTAGTTTTCCCAGTTAAAGGCAGGGTAGTTGAAATCACCAGGTATTAGGGTGTTTGGTTGTATCTTAATATTTTCCAGTATGTTTAGAAAGGTGTAGTGAGAATCTTGGGGCATAGTGGGGGATCTGTAGCAAACTACTATTTGGATTGCAGTCTTACCTAGTGTTACTTGCACCCGGAGAATTTCAGATGCATTGTGTTGGGTAACTTGCCTGGTGGTGTGAATATCCTTGGTGAATATGGACATTCCTCCACCTTTAGTGTTCCGGTCCTGGTTTGGTGGCCGAAAAGTGTGGTAAGAGTTGTAGCCTGGTATTGCAAGGGTGCTCTCTGGAGCCTTGAACCAGGTCTCAGTTACTGCACAGATATCGATGTTCTCCATTTTTAGCAGTGCCTCGAGAGAGTGCATTTTGAGGATTAGGCTTCTAACATTGAGTAGCATTACCTTCAGATTTTGCATGCTTGTACCTGTTACGGTGGTGGTTTTGTCCTTTGAACTTGGCCTAAAAAAGGCATTATAGAGGTGACAAGAGCCTTAGCCAGTAATCTGAATCCCAGGGGCGACAAGTGCAGACCATCTCTGGCAAAGCATCCTGGTCTGTCAATCATGTTGTCTCAGGCAGACATATACTGGATCCCCTTTGAATGACACCAGAGGCTTAGCCAATTGTTGGTCAATCATTTTGTCCTTATACTGTGGTATAATTCTGGGCGAAGGCAGGTTGCTGCTCAGGGTAGGGTCATACCTGCCTGGGCCACAAGATCTGAGAGTGCTTCCATGTCTCTTTTCATGTAGTCCAGGGAGTTACGTATCAAGTCATTCACTCCAATATGGACAATGACAGCGTCAAATTTGTACTTGTGGAGTGACTTGAGTCCATGTGTTATGTGGCGGATCCTGGCACCCGACAGGCAGCTGACTGTCACTTTCTCCTTGTTCAGCCTGGTGAGTGGGACATCAGTGTGCCTGACTATAGAGTCACCTATGGCTAAAGTGTTGGATATGTTGTCTTTCCTTAGGGGCTGTTATTGGGTGACACACTGGTGTTGTGAGCTATGTGACACTTTGGTTGTGATTGGTGTTTGTTTGCGTTTCAGCTTCAGAGGTCCTTGTTGCTTGGGCAGGTTACTGTTAAGGGCCTCTGCATATGAGAGTTTAGTGTTGCTATGTGAGGGTGTTGGTGGTGTGGGTTTAGAAGGGCTATGTGTTGCTTGAGGTGTAGTGCGGGTGTTAACCTTCTCCTCTTGACTGTCTAGCACAATCTTGGGTGGAGAGAGCTTTGCTTCCAGTTTGGCCATTTAAGTGCATCTCTTGCAGGTTGTAGTGTTGGGTGGTAGAAGGAGAGGGTTGTCTGTGTACATGAGGCAATTACTGCATTGCCCCAGTATGCCCAGATTCACCAGGTGGACAGGAGAAATCACCGCAAGCTGACTCTTGGACTTGCCTGGTGCTTTTTTTGTAAAGTACAAGAGCTGTTTCTTTTACCTTAGCCAAGGTACTTTGCAATTATAGGCTGTTTAGTGCCTACAATTAATTTCTCCTTATTAACAAGGAGAGTGGAGTGCTTGTATCAGTTTAAGGCTTCCTAGTGCATTCCAGCAGATTTTAGAGCAAGTGCTAGTCACAGGGATGCTTAAAGGTAAAATTAAAAAAATGGTTTATCCTAAACACTGCAGTGTGCACTAGAGGTGTTAGATGTGAAAGTAGGTAATTTAAGTTTTACCTGTCTAAAAAGTTAGGTTTTAGTGGAGAGTCACTATTTTTAAAACAACAAGATAGATTGAAAGGGGGTGGTCACTTTTGTATTCTGGTACTATGGAATACAGTAGGATGGCCAATAAATTTAAATAGCTGAAGGGGAGTGATTTCACAAAATGATAATTTTGCGCTAACACACACAAGCCAGTAAAAGCTGAGAGAAAATGAGATATACGGTCAAATTAACATAAGGGGCAGGCAACTAGAAAGACAGTGGTGTTTAAGAACATAATGACTGGGTGGGAAAAATGTTCTGCCTGACTCACAAGAGACAGAGCTGTGGTCTTTCTTCAAGTTTTAATATGCAGTTAAAAGCAGAATACAAGTAAAACACAAGGTAAAGAAAACAAATCACAGTATTCAAAATAGAAAAAGGCAATAAAGTAATACAAAATACAACAAATAGAAAGCAAACTAAACTTTTCCTCACAGCAAAGTGTAGCAGTCTGGGTGAGCCTTTCTAGTAAAGCGTATTGCGGGGCAGCAGTGACTCAGACCACAAGATTATTGAGAAAGATTTCTGAAAGAGGTACTATTTCGATATTCTCATTATGGAGCAGTAAGTGATGCTTTTGACATAATGGAGTTTGATAGAGGGAGCATTTATCTTAAAGCATGTTGTTAGGACATTTGTTTCATGCATTTATCCCTACTTATCCTATTGTATCCCATGGAAATATGTTACATTGGACTTTAATAGCTGTTCAACAGGCATATCAATTTTAGTTCACACTCTTTTGTGGGTAAACCCTGTAATCACAGGATTGTTAGTGATCAAGTTTAATTGTCAAAGGATGTGGGTTACAAACAAATAGGAAAGTGGTGCAAATACACAAACATTGCATATGACGTTTGTGGGTGGTTAATATGCCAGTTTGATGGTATTATTCTGGAGACTTTTTTTTTTTTTTTTTATACAAGTTCTTCAGTTGATATCTGTGATTTAAATGGGTAAGGGGGCATATTTAATTGTAAGCATGACACTCCTTGTTAACTCATTTTCAGACACAAGAGGAGAGCGACTGATTGCTTCATTGTTTAACTACGGCTTAGAGCTCACCAAAATTAAAGAGTTATAAAGCACATACTTGAGATGAAGTTGGGAGGCTAGATGGGCATTTAGTGAGAAACAAGTCTAATTAAACACAAAGTTAAGGGATAAGATTAAACACAATAACATGGTACAAATAGGAGGTAGGGTGGGACTGTAGGATACCACAGCATGACTCCACCAACAAAGAGCATTTGCTCAAAATAAAAGGGAAGTACAATGTGCGAATATCAACGGGGGGAGGTGGGCGAATATAGTTGTATTTTCTGGTTGGTACTTTGTTGAGTTGTTTTGTTTTTTTGAAGGGTCCAAGAGAATGGGTGCACAGGGGCTAATAAGTGTTAACAGCCCAACAGAAACTTTAGAGAAACAATGGTTTCAAATAAAAACTAAAGGATTAGGACAGCAGGTTATAAACCAGCTACTGAGTGTTACGTCAAGCAGGGCATTTAAACGGGTGGTGATGTAAGGATAGCCACCTGGAATGTCAACGGCCTCATTGATGCAAAAAAATCATAATGTTTTGTACTACTAAAATAGCTTAAATGTGATTGCAGTGATACTACAAAAGACACATTTAAAAGGCTTAATGTGAAGATTTTATTAAAACGTGGCACGGAAAAGGCTACTTTATAGAAACTGCTGAAGGTAGGAAAAGAGGAGTGTTGATATTGATTCATAAAGGCTCTAATATTTGAAGTGAAGGACTAAAAACAGACAGCCATGGAGGATATTTATTATTCAGACGTTACTGGAAAAAATGAAAGGGTGACCCTAAGGAATTTTTATTTGCCTGCAAAAACTAAAATGAAACTAAATGAAATGAGAATGATACTCTGAGACATAGTTGCATATTAGAAGGGAAGAGTAGTGTTTGGTGGGGACTGGAGTATCATAAAGGATAAAAGGATGCAAATGGTGTCCCAAGGAAAATAACGAACCGGAGGGAAAATTCTTTGGGCAAATGAATAAGTGCTGTGAATGGTTAGATTTAGAGAGAGTGAGGTTTATAGAGTTTATACTTACCAGGCTGGGAGAGGAAGTAACTTATCCTGGTTAAACAGATTGCACATACAGAGCAGCATGAGATCCTGGTTACACAAGTATTGGCTCACCTGACGGTAATTTCAAATCAGTCATTGGTAGAAGCAAAAATAGAAAGTCCCTGACCCATTTCTTCAGAGGGACATGGCGGAGCAGGGGCACCCTGGTGGAAAAACCCATGCAAAAAACAGCAGTTTAATAGGCTCCTAGCTCAGTAGGTACACAGGGAGAAGCAGTCATAGATATATGGGATGAGGCAAAAATCAGGGTTAAACAGGAACTTACAGGAGAAAAAGTCTTTGAGAATAGAATAAACTTGCAGAAACATAGAATAGAAAGGATAAAAGTCCTGCAGGTGTTGGAAATTGATGGATATGTAGAGGAGTACAGGGAACAAGTAGAATTAAAGGAAAAGTGGGAACAAGACTTGGAGGAGGAAACAGAAAAAACCCTTGCAGTATTAAAGATGAGATATTTTCCCAACACTCTTAGGCTTCAGAAAATATTAGCACAAAAGCTAAGACAGCAAAAAGTGGAAAGGTATACAATTAAAATTGGGTATTTAAGGCAAGACTAAATGATGAGACGTGCCAAGCAAATCAGCAATGTATTTCAGGATTTTTATTTCTATATGCCAATCCTGATGAACGAAGGGAACTGGAGTTGCTGATTAGAGAACATTTTAAGGGACTTGGACTTGCCAAGAATAACACAGATTGAAGGGAGACATTAACCTTGTAACAGGCCAAGAAACAGCAGAACAAATAATAAAAAAAACAAATGAATGGCGAGTCTCCAAGCTGGGGCATTATTCCATTTGAAGTGTAGAGTGTGGTAGGTGAGCAGTTACAGGGCTAGGATTGTTTAATTCCATACTAGAAACAAGAAGAGTGCCCAAATGATGGAAAGAAGTGGTAATATCAGTATTTCCTAAAGATGGCAAAGATCCTTCACTTCCTGGATCATATTGACTGATAGTGGTTTTAAACAATGATTATATAATCTTTGCCTCAGTCATAGCAAATAGAATAGCATGGATTTTGCCAATATTAATAACACTAGAGCAATTTGGGTTTATAAGAAACAGACATGTTTGACAGTGTTCTGTTAATGAATTTGATTCATTCAGAAGTACAGGAAAGTAATGTACAACTAGTAATGCTTGGATTAGATGCAGCAAAGGCATTTGACAGAGTGTATTGGCATGATCTCTGTGGAGTGCTTGAAAGGATGGGTTTCCCTTTAGAAATACATTTGCTACAGGACTTGCACTCGTGATCCGGGGCAAGAGTAAAGGTAAATGGAAGAGTATCGAGCAGAATTTCAAATATAACTTGGAATAAAACAAGGGTGTCCACTTTCACCATTGTTGTTAGCCTTATATTTTGAACCTTTAGCTTCAAAAATTATGCAGTCAGAGATTCAGGGATGGCAGGAAGGAAACAAACACAAAATAGTTCTGTTTGCAGATGAGGATGTATATAATTTTTTGGAGAAACCTGGACTAGGATATACAACTGATGTTAAAATAAATGAGGAAAACTCAAATGTGTGAAGTACAGTCTCTCATATTACTTGGTTCAAAATTTGTCATATTTATGGGGCACTATAAAATGAAATAGTTAAGAGTAAGTTAACCAAAAGAACTCATGACTCCCATATGGGAACATGGACGGAGCTTACATCTAAAATCAAGGAGATGAGTACAAGATGGGAAATACTGCAGACAGACGTAGATCATAGAATTCAAGCTATAAGAATGTTTATAGTCCCGCTAATTCTTTACATCGAGCAGGATGTAAACAGAAAATATTCAGATATCTTGAGAAAGATGTTCTCTATATTTATCTCTGGGCAGTGAGCCGGGATCGGTTTGTTTATTTATTTTAACGCTCCTTTATTGAATTATCACTTGTGACGTAGGCAAACTTACATTTATATAAAAGTAATCAAACCATATTAAGTTCACATTTACAAACCAAACAATATACATCACATATATTGTTCTGTACCATATAATCAAAGTAATATTATACAAATAGTTCAATTCCTGCCTTCTCTTAAACCCCATTCATCCTCCAAAAAACATTTGTGTGCATGTATTGTTCCCACAATTTCTATGTTTTTCTTTGTAGTTTACTCCTGCCCTTTACTAAAGATCGCACTTCTTGTTCTTTTATCTCTGTTAAAATATTCACTACTTAGAGTATAGTTGGTTTAGACTTTGACACAAGAGTGTGACGTTACAATTAGAGACTCCTATAGAGCCTCCCTGCATTAGTGGTTAAGATATAGAGGTTTATTTAGTATTTGGGAAAGATAAGTATCATAGAATACTACACATTAAATATAACACTCTAAATCTCAGGAAAGGTCTACTTCTGTACAGCAGATTCCCGAACCCAAGCTATCTAGGACTACTACTCTCATTAAAAGATGGTGACATCCACCATAACCAAGGCCCAACAAAAACTCCTATCACTCTCCACAACCACAATCAGTCACCTATTTATTCCCTTACTAAACTGTCTAACTCCCTAGTAGCTCATCTTAATATACGTAGCATTAACAACAAAGTAACTCAACTCTAAGCTCTAGTAGAAGTCTACTCCTTTGATATTCTCTGCTTAACAGAAACATGGTTAAAACCGGTAACCGAAGACAATGAAATCATCCCACCTGGATATAATATCCGGAGACTCGACCGAGTAGCCAAGAAGGGTGGTGGGGTAGGTATTCTATTTAAATCTGGCTTACAGTTAACCACATACGACTGTAAAATACCTCTAGCTTCCAATGGAGAAATTCTCATCTCCAGACTTGTTCTTAACAATGCCAAATCCATCTATATTATCTGTATGCTTCTACCTCCTGGTAATAACATAGCCACCATGGAAAATATCCTTTGCTGGCTATCCCAACACCTCCCCCAAAAAAACATAATCCTAGGTGATATAAACATTGACTGGAACTGCTATTGTAGCAACCTCCCTGCAACCCACATTAACCTATATGGGTTTTCACAAACCATTACCTCCCCTACCAGGATAAATAAAGCTAACAAGAAAGCACAAGCATATTAGACTGGATTCTCACAAACCATCATCCTCACATTTATAATTCTGGAACCCTCCCTGATGATATAAGTGACCACTCACTTAACTACATCATCAGGCATAAAGCCAATACTCCTAATCCAACATCTGTCAGAAATATCAGATCCAAAAAGAACTTTAACCCTGATCTATTTCAAAAGGAGCTAAGAGCTTGCAATTAGTCTCCCTTAAGACACCTCTCTTTCGAAGAAGCCGTGAAATACTTTAACTCTAACTTCCTCGCCATTCTTAACCGCCATGCTCCGAAAAGATTAATTAGAATTAAAACCAATTCTGCCCCGTGGCTTTCAAAAGAAACCAAACACAAAATCCATCTTAGAAATAAATATTGGGCCAAATGGAGAATGACTAAAAACCCTGCAGACCAACAAACCTTTAGACAGTTAAGAAATGACACTAAGAAAGCTACACTTTCTGATAAAAGAAACTACTACCTACAATTTCAACAAGCTAACCAAAACAACCCACAAAAATTCTGGGCATTAACCAGTTACTCCATCCAGGTCAATTCACTACACCAAACCCTCAAAATACTGACCACAAAACTCCCATACATACAGCCAATACCTTCAATATCTTTTTTACTAATGCTATCCAAACACTAGTCAGCTATCACCTAATAGCTTCACTTTACCTTCCTATAACTCAACCTCACCCCCTCCTTTTCATCTTCAACCTGTCCCAACAACATGTATTCTAACCCTTATACAAAAACTAAAACCGTGCTCTCCCACAGCAGACCAACTACCTGCTGAATTTCTACAGCTATCAGCCAAGGCTATCGCATATCCCATTTCCATTCTAATCAAGAGAACTATTACCAAAGGTCACATCCCTAGCTTATGGAAAGTCTCCCATATTATCCCCTTCCATAAAGGTGGACACTCCACTGAACTCTCTGACTACCGCCCCATTGCCCTTCTTTCTCCTTTGGCAAAGATCATGGAGAAATGCATCCATAGGCAATTACTTGACCACTTAACCCAAAATAACTTACTTTCCAGCTGTCAGCATGGTTTCAGACCTTCACACAGCACTACCACTGCCCTCCTTTCCTTTACTGATTGCATTAACAAAAAACGCAACCTTAATAATCTTTCCTCTGCACTATTTATTGACCTGTGTAAAGCATTTGACATGGTAAATCACTAGATTCTCATCAACATACTCAAATCCCTGTCATTAGATGCACCTTCCATAAAATGGTTTCAGTCCTACCTAGATAGGACAACAGGCTCTATCTACCCTCCTGCCCATTACCCTTGGTGTCCTTCAAGGGTTCATACTAGGACCCCTCCTTTTCTCCATATTTATTAATGACCTTCATCTAGCCATCCCCCAAGCCACATGCATACAATATGCTGATGACTCTACACTGATATGCTCAGACACATCCACCCCTGAACTTCACTCTCTTACCCAGAAGGTATTTAACACAGTTGAACAATGGATGTAATGCGATCCTATCTCGCCTACATTCATAACTGATGGGCTCGGAGCCGAGAATCGGCTCCGACACGGCCGATACATTAGCACGAAGTCTCTCATTGGCTGGGCCAACTCCTTATCCCAGGATGCACCATGCCCAAACCCCCAGATCTTGTTTGCCGCTCCTAGAGTAACAACGTGGTCTCGACTTGCCTGTGGCTAAGTACCCTTCTATTTTGGCCTTTTGGTCACTTTTTTGCAGTTAGCTTAAATTTTTATACTCAAACAGCTATTTTAATAGCTATCTTGTTGTCAGTACCCTTGTGATTGACTGTGTGTGTTTTTTTTTGTATTGTTGTTGTAATTCCTTCTGTTTGGCGGGCTAGGCCTGTTTAAGATAGAGGGCCTTTGCCCTATTTCTTGTCGGCGAGCGTTTAAGTTAGAGCTCTTCCCTCCCTTCCCTCCTTGTGTGTTGAGTGTGTTTAGAGTGTTTAGTATGTCTGGCAAAGAAAAGGAACATAAGCCATCGGGCTTTAAAAAATTTTCAAAATGCAGTTACAAGATGTCATTGACAGATGGCCATGCCATCTGTGTTTATTGTGTAGGGGCTAAACACTTGAAAGAATCTTGCAGTGTTTGCCATGCTTTCTCCTCTCGTGTCCTACATGAGAGAAAGAATAAGCTTATCCTGAAGGGTTTGATCAAGCCAGCCTTCAAGGAAGCTTTGTCTTCTTCTCCCACCTCAAAATCAAAGAAAAAGAAGTCTTCGGTTCCGGCAAGTCCGTCGGAGCCGCCTACAAAAAGAGCTAAATCTCTGTCCCCTTCCTCGGCTCCACTGGTCTCGGAGCCGCAGGATAGAGGATCTAAATCCAGGTCTCCTTCCTTGGCTCCACTGGTCTTGGAGTCTCAGGATGAGAGATCAGGTACTCTGTCCCCTTCCTCGGCTCCACTGATCTCGAAGCCACAGGATAGAGGATCTAAATCTGGGTCTCCTTCCTCAGCTCCATTGGTCTCGGAGCCGCAGGAGAGTGTTTCTGCTCTGGGGTCGGTTTCGTCGGTGCCGAAAGGGGTCTCGGTTCTGGAAGAGTCTGCTTCGGCTCCGATCCTTTTGGAGCCGATTCGGAGCCGGCCTCCTAGCTTTGTCTCGGAACCGATAGAAAAAGTTTCTCGGCCCCCTTCTGTTTCCTCCAGGTCCTCCAGGCTTTCAGATTCGGATTTAGATAGGGTGGTCCAGAGGCTCCCCTAGTCACCTGTCTTATCCAAATTATTTTCGACTCCGGCCCAGTCGGCCCCGGAGCCAGCCCTTTTGATACCGTTTCTTCCTCCTCCGACAACCTTGGTGTCATCGGAGCCGGAGTTCGTAGAGTCGGGTGAAGTCCTTGAGTCAGTTCCGAGACCCACTGCTAGTCTGTCGGCACCGACTTCAGCTCCAACCCTTTCTGTGCCTTCCAGAGGTTTCGGTTCTCAAGTGTCCTCAGCCGGGCCCAAGGGGGATTCATCGGGGCTTCTGGTTTCGGCCCTGAGTCTCCCACTTGGCGCCTCAGCTAGGGGAACCCTGACACCGGTCATGGTCTCGGAGATGGGCCTCTCTGCAGATTCTGGTGGGCCCACCTTCGAGGCTATGAGGAGCGCACTGGCCAAGTCTCTAGTGACTTCACCTGAATCTGCGACTCCTTCCCTAGACATGGCAACTAGAGCTTCTGGTGCCCCCTGTCTTTGGACAGCGCGGCTCCTAGGCCTGAGGATTCCTCCTTGTGTGGTCCCCTGTTTTCCGAGGAGCCTTCAGAGTCCATGCCTGAAGAGCCCCCCCAGGAAAATGTTGTGCAAGAGGAAGCACATAGACTCCCCAGATGAGTCTGTCACCTCGGACACCGAACATGATGATGTGGAAGGGTCCCTAAGTCGTCCTCTGACTATGTCTCATTCTCCGATATCCTGGAGATCGAGACAGAGGGGCGACTGGCCATCCAAAAACCCTTCTGCGGAGGAGTCGGTCTTCCTCAAGGCCTTCGGAGCCCAACCTTCCACCTCCTGGGTGTCTCCACCCTTCGATGAGTTACTGGACCTTATTTGTCGAAGGGTGTAGGAACACCCTGATTCCATGGAGCCAGTTCCTTCTCGCCCCAACAAGTTTTTATCCGCACCCCCTGGCAAGGAGTTTCTAACCAAGGGAGTTCCAGTTGAAGCTATGGTGGTGGCGTCTGCCATCCAGCAGGATGTGGCAGAGGCATCTACTTCTATCCATCCTCCTAACAAGGAGACCAGGAGCATGGATAGGTACGGGAAGGATACCCTGACTTCAGCGACCTTTACTCTGCGGTCACTGAATTATTTATGTCACTTTACGAGGCTCCAAAGGGATCTCATAAAGGAGTTGGGAGATACCCTGTCGGGTAAAGTGCCTGAGGCATTGACGCAGTCTGTCAACACCCAGCTGTCTACCCTATCGTCGATTAACTCGTCCATGAGACTGATATCATATGCAGCCAAAGGGGCGGGTAGGGCAGCGAGTTCGGGCGTAGCCCTTAGGAGTGCTTGTGTCATTTTGCGGAGGCGTTCACGTCTTCCTTCACCGACGCTCCATTCGATGGGTCCTCTCTCTTTGGACCCAAGGTGAAAGACACACTCACTAGATGTGAGCAGGAGGGTAAGACTTTGTCTGCCGTTGGGGCCCATTTTTCGCTTCCCTGTAGACCTTATCCCAAGGCTCAGAGGGGAGGAAAGATGTGGTTCAGAAAGTCCCAAAAGTCTTTCCCTGCCCATCAGAGTGACCCCCCTTCCAGAGGCAGGGGGGGGTGGAATTATTCTGGAAGATGTCGCCCTAGAGGCGGCAGAGGCCCCCGCAACTCAGGAGACCGCAAATCCTTTTGTGGTTCCTCCTTCCAGCGTCCCTGAGGGTCTGCCCAGCTGTGCATCTCCGGTGCCAGTCAGGGGTCGATTCTCTGAGCATCCAAGGGCCTGGGGTTCCATCACTCAGGATCAGTGGGTGCTTCGTATCATTGCCGGAGGTTACACCATCCCCTTTATCCATCCCCCTCCACCGTCAAGGAAAATCCCGGATATGCCACCCAGTCAATGGGATCAAGCAGCCATAGAGATCACAAAGCTGCTCGGAAAGGGAGTCATCCAGTCAGTCCTCGCAGACCAGACTAGGAACTTACTCAAGGTTATTTCTGGTGCCGAAAAGAACAGGGGACTTGAGACCCATTCTGGATCTCATCCACCTAAACTGCTTAGTAAAGAAGTCCAAGTTCCAGATGGTCACGTTGCAATCCATTTTCCCATTGCTGGAAAAAGGAGTATGGATGTGCTCCATCGATTTCAAGGACGCCTATTATCACATCAAGATAAACAGAGCATCCAGGATACATTTACGCTTCTGCCTAGGAGCCAGTCACTTCCAGTTCCGGGCCCTGCCCTTTGGTCTCACCACAGCCCCCAGGGTGTTTACCAAATGTCTGGCAGTGGTGTCCGCTCACCTGAGACGTCTGGGATTCCAGGTGTTTCCATATCTAGACAACTGGCTCCTCACCGCCCCCACCAGGCATCTTCTTACTCTAGCCGTGAGTGCTACCATCGAGTTGGGACATCTGTTAGGAATTACATTCAACTGGGAAAAGTCTGTATTGCTGCCATCACAGCGTGTTGCCTTTATAGGCGCAGAGCTAGACTCTGTAGAGATGCGAGCATTCCTTCCAACACAGAGGATAAAGATATTACAGGACCAAGTCCTAGCCTTACTGCCCCGACGGAAAGCCCCAGCCAGGATGGTCCTTCAGCTTTTGGGATCGATGGCGGCCTCCATTCTTCTGGTCCCTCTGGCAAGATTGCACATGCAAATTCTTCATTGGCTCCTGTCGACCCAGTGGTCATACCAAGAACTGCCATTGTCCTACCCGATTCTCATCACGGAAACATGCCGGCGAGATCTTCGTTGGTGGCTCCTCTCCTCCAACCTGAACCAGGGGAGATTCTTCTGCCCCCCCTCCCCCATTGCCACAGTGACCACGGACGCCTCCCAGATAGGGTGGGGGGACATTATCTGGGCAGGACGGTTCAAGGCACATGGCAAGATCACGAGACTCACTTGCATATCAATGTTCTGGAAATGAGGGCAGTGCTTCTAGCATTGCAGGCACTTCACAGCTCTCTTCCCAAGGGTGCCATCGCAATCTTCTCAGACAATATTGCGGTGGTATGGTACCTGAACAAGCAGGGAGGAACCAGGTCTTATCCTCTTTGCAGAGAAGCCATGAGAGTGTGGAATTGGGCGATCGCTTCCCAGAGATTTCTAGTGGCAACGCACATTCCGGGGAAGTCCAATGTGATAGCAGACAGGCTGAGCAGAGTTATTCTGATGCCTCATGAGTGGTCCCTGAATGACCAAGTAGCGGCTCGGATCTTCTCCAAGTGGGAGTTTCACTGCTGCGACCTTTTTGCCAGCCCCTGGAATGCGAAGTGCAGCAATTTCTTCTCCCTGATCCCCCCCAGGGGGAGTCAATCAGGGATGCTCTAGTCCACAATTGGCCCTTCGGTCTGCTCTACGCCTTCCCTCCGGTCCCTCTACTGCCAAAGGTGATTCAGAAGGTGATCTGTTTGGGAAGCAGCATGATTTTGATCGCACCACACTGGCCCCGCCAACTTTGGTTTCCCTTCCTCCGGAAGTATGCAGTGGAGGGTCCTTGGATTCTGGACCCCATTCCAGACCTCCTGACTCTTCAGTCATGTCAGGCCCATCCATCACTGCGAACTCTCAAGCTAGCAGCTTGGCTGCTCCACTTCCGACCTTAGTCAGACAGCATATCCTTTCGCCTGAGGTGGTCCGGATTCTGTCTTCTTCCCACAGAGCTTCCACTAAGGAAATATATTGTAATAAATGGAAAAGGTTTGCCATTTGGGCCCAACGGCACAACCTTGACCCTCTGACTGCCCCGGTGTCGGCAGTATTAGATTTTTTGACAACTCTTTTTAGACAGGGTTCCGCTGTCTCCACGCTTAAAGTCCAATTGGCAGCGATTTCTAATTATCATGTTGCCTTTGAGCCTTCACTCATGAGTCATAAGTTGTGTAAGGCCTTTCTCAAGGGAGCTTGGTTGCTTCACCCCCTGGTGTCACAACCTGTTTTGCCATGGGATTTCAATGTGGTTCTAGGAGCCTTGATGTCTCATCCCTTTGAGCCGGCGGCCACTTGTGAGCAAAAATTCTTATCTTGGAAGACTGCCTTCTTGGTAGCTATTACTTCAGCCAGAAGGGTTTCGGAGCTTCAAGCCCTTTCTGTCAAGCCTCCTTATCTGATCTTTCATAAGGATAGAGTATCTCTAAGACTAAATCCATCATTTCTTCCTAAGGTTTCTTCTGCTCTTTGTCTGCAACAATCTATAGAGCTACCAGTTTTCTTTCCGAAATTTTCCAATAAGGCAGAATACAGACTTCATCAGTTGGATGTGCATAGACAACTGAGGTTTTACTTAGATAGGACACAGCAGCAGAGGAAATGAGACCAGTTGTTTGTGGCCTTTGCGGATAACAGGATTGGCAAAGCAGTAACTAAGACCACTATCGCTAGGTGGATTAGGGATTGTGTTTCATTTATTTATGCATCAACAGGAAGGGACCTTCCATTTCCAGTTAGAGCGCATTCTGCTATGGCAACTTCAGTGGCCATCCACGCCAGATTGTCTGTGGATGAGATATGTGCAGCGGCCACTTGGGCTTCTCCACATTTATTTCTCATTACAAACTGGACGTGGCATCTAGGGGTCGGGCGTCCTTTGGTTCCACAGTACTCAGGAGTGTTTTCCAGTGAGCCTCCCAGGATCTAGGTGCTAGGGACGCTGTCCCATCAGTTATGAATGTAGGTGAGATAGGATCGCATTACATCTTTTAGTTATGTACTTACCATAATGATAGATGTATGTGATCCATCTCACCTACATTCTTACGTACCTGCCCTCCTTCCCCCTACCTGTTGGATCTGGAGGATACACTGTTGTGCAGTCGGATTGGTACATGTGGATGAGTTGTTGTGGGGCAAACAAGATCTGGGGGTTTGGGCGTGGTGCATCCTGGAATAAGGGGTTGGCCCAGCCAATGAGAGACTTCATGCTAGTTTATCGGCCGAGTCGGAGACGATTAGTTATGAATGTAGGCAAGATGGATCACATACATCTATTGTTATGGTAAGTACATAACTAAAAGTTCACACAGCGTTGCCTTCTCTTGAACCCCCAAAAAACTAAACTCCTCCACTTCATTCCTACCCACAAGTCCTCTCCTTTTGATTTCTCAGTTACATTGACCAATGGTACCATTATATCACCAGACCCAACCACCAAACTACTAGGTATCACCATTGACAACAATCTGAACTTTGACATCCATATCAACAATACTATAAAAACTGTCAACAAAAAACTTGTCTTTCTCTCTATAGGATTAAACCCTTCCTTTCACCTACAGCCAAAACAACTGTAGCTCACACTCATCTAATCTCTACACTCCTCTATGCTTCGCCCATTTTTACTGAGCTATCTAAAAATAACCTCAGCAAATTGGAAATGTCCTACAATAACATTGCCAGATTTGCTACAGGCAACCCATTTAGAATCCACCATTGCATTAATATAAAGCAGCTAGGATGGCTTGAACTACAAAACCTGATTAAATTCCACCAACTAAGCATTGCCCATAACACCGTTTATAAACTTTCCAATACTCCTATTCTATCTACTCTCATCACCCCTATAAAAATTTGAAGTCCTTACGGTCATCACACAAGCTTCTTGTACACACCTCTAAACCTAACAACAAGGGTGAGGACTCTCTCTTCTCCAGTGCTGTTGGAAAATCCTGGAATCTTCTCCCCAGTGACCTTTCCTCACTTCCCTCTTTATCACTCTTCAAAAACAGACTGAAACTTTTCCTCAGAACACACTGGTTATGCCCCTGTACTAAACCTCAATAGTCATCTATTGCTTCAGACTTGGCTCTACCTACCCCATACTACTCATGAACTGTTATACCTTCCTTATTGACTATAAATACCATCTCCCTCTAAATTATACTATTTCCAACCTCTGTGGATACCTATTATTGAGGGAATTCTGTATTAAATACAATTAACTTGCCTTTTTTATTTTTTTCTTTATTATGTATTGTACTTGTATGTTGTATTGTACCTGCTTTTTGCACGGTTATGATTTTTGTCCTTGGTGAATATTCTGTGTTAACCTGTAATATGCATTGTATATATGACTGTTGTTGTTTGTTATTTTATAATTTTCTGTTTTGGAGCTTATCTCTCCGGCCCTCTTCTGAAAATGGACATATATCCAGTTAGACTAGCCCGGTCAACAAATGTAAAATAAAATAAATAAAATGAGAAACTAGAAAAAAGTGAAACTGTTGTTAGTGCAAACACTAGTGGAAGACGGGATGGAGTAAGGAGAGAGAAGCTAGTAAGTAGACTATATAAGGTGCTTAGAGATACTAAAAAGAGGGAAAGACAATAATAAATTGACTCCTTAAGGACATCAAGTGTTTCAGCTATATGGCCTTTGAATGTCAATGATTTTTTACTTTTTAAGTCTTTGTGGATACATTCCTGACAATAAAGCCCCCCCCCCAGCTGTAGGCATGCATGATTCTGCCTTTTTGTGACCTATTCAGCACAGCATAAGTGGACTGTAGAAATACAGGGTCTTTACACCCAGCTGATGTCCATTACCATTAAGGTGTCTGCAAAATATCCCAACATCCAAAACCAAAAAGTAAAAATGTCACACAGACAAACCAATTAGTAAAAAGTGCAAATTTTCATGTAGTTTTTACTAATTGGTTTGCTTTAGTGACCCACAGTGGCATATAGTATTTGACAGCCTGAGAGGACATGGTTGACAGACCATGCTGTTTTGCCACCGATGCTCAGGACTTATCCCCTTTAGACTTTCAGATATTGGCAAAGACCTTTTCCACCCCCATATTTCCTTTTTTGGCATTGCTCAAACATATAAACCTGCTAACTTAATTGAACCTTACAAAGGAATATCTGAAGGTGGTACTGCAAAATGCTCGAAGTCTTAACAAGAAACTCTGCTCCCAGCAAGCCTTCCTCTCCTTGGAGAGTTTAGACATCTGTGTAATAACAGAGACGTGGTTTAAAGTCATGGAGAGTGTTCCGGCAGTGGAAGGTTATAATACCTTTCATGCCTTTAGACTAGCAATGGCACAGGATGGAACTAAAGGTGGAGCAGTCTGTCTGTATTAAAAACAACCTTGCATCCAGACTAGTTAAAGTGTATGACCCACTGGAATTCATACATGTGCAACTCACCATAAACAAGGTCTCTTACCATATCCTTGCAACCTATAGTTCCCCCGTCATGTCCCAGAAACCCATACTACCTATTACAATGTACTACAGTCCCTCACCGTTAAACTCGGTATGATCTTCATGGGGGATCCCAACTAAATCTCTATTGATTGGGAATCGTATACCACTTCTGGTGCACAATCCCAGTGATTACTAAACTTCATTAATATCAACATCTTGGAACAGTTGGTCCATTCTCCTACCAGGAGTACAAACATCCTTGACCTTAAGCATATAAAATATTGCATAATAACTATAAGAATCAATCAGAAGAGCTTGGAAAGGATTGGTAAGAGAAATTAGATAAGCAATTCACTAAGAGACAATGGGGGATATATGTATATCTCTCAAATATGCAACAATGTCTAGAAGATTTAGGATCTTTGCCTGGAAGTGTTTACATAGTTATTTTATACCCCAAGTAGACGCCAAAGAATTTTTCCTTGGTGGATAGCAAATGTTGGAGATGTGACGGGCAAGAAAGAGGTAGCTGGAAACATATTTTTTGGAAGTGTGATGAGCTTGGCAGAATTTTGAGATTCTCTGATGACAGCTCTGTCAGAGATGCTGGGTGAGCAGATTGGACTGACTGGGGAGATGATTTTTTTGAGTTATGCTGCAGAATTGGAATTGCCTAGACATAGTAAAGCCTTGCTGAGTCTAATTATGGTGGCTGCCAAAAAAGCAATTGCTAGAAAATGGAAATCAAAGTCTAGAATAACTTTACTAGAAGTAGTGAATATAGTAAGAGATAAAACAACTGGAATTGGGATCTTTAGAAAAGGGAAGGAGCAAACTACATGGGAAAAAATGGGAATTGTGGGAACAATATATGCAGAGCAGGAATGACGTTTACGAGGCAGAATTTGAATGCGCTATCTAACGCTTAACTGAAAATGACTGGATGGTTTATAAGTTATGTATAATGTTTACAACTATAGTAGTTTCAGTGGTGTCTGTGATGTAAACTGTAACTAAAGTGATATCATTTTGTATGCTTTTCGTTTATATAAATGTAAGATTGCCTCTGTCATATGTGTAAATGTAATATAGATATTTGGGGGAGGGGGCAACCTTGACATTGTACACATGAACATAGGGGAGTGATGTTTCTCACCAAATGTAAAGTCCTTGCTTGTCAGATCTGACTATAAAGCAGTATTGTTTGAAATAATTAAATTTGTGGACCCAATGAAACCAAAAACCTTTAGGAACTATTCCAAAGTTAACCATGCTCTTCTAAGCAACACCTTGGCTAAATTCCAAGCACCCCCAAACCCAGTAAACACCATAGCATACACTGAGCTATTTACAAAATCCTTGTGCAGCCATATTGACATCTGTATAGAGCAGCTGTGCCCAAAGGTATTAAGAATAAGACAAACTCAAAAGGCAAGCCACCCTTGTAGAATTATAGTATTAATCGGTTATACAGCAAAAGAAACATTTTGATCAAGCATAGTAGGAGCAAAGCCCAACATACTAAAAGCCCCCGATCCATTTAAACAGTAATCTAAGACAGTTAATTAATACCGTAAAGGCTAAATTTGAAGAAAAAGTAGCTTCTGTGGCAAAGGTCAGCTATAAAGCTTCCAACAGCTATGCCTGTAACTTTAAGGGAAAATGCAACAGTGCACAGAACATACTGTAAATGGCATTACCCACACTGAACCAGAGACCATTGCCAACCTTTTGGCTGACAGGTTCATCTAAAAGTTCTCCCCCTGATAGTCCAAAAGAAGTACCGCATACACAGTCTCTCAGCCATTACTAGGAAACGGGTCATTAATGCACTTTCCAAGGCTAAAATACTACATTGATGGGCCCAGACAACATCCCAGGATGCTTACTAAATAGCATGAAACACGACTTCTCTGGTCCACTTGAATCACTTCTCAGTTGGAGCTTACAGTCAGGTTTTGTGCCCAAGGAATGGAAGATAGCGACAGCCTTTCTCCTGCACAAAGGAGGCCCATCTACTGATCCAGGTAACTATAGGCCCATAACTCTGACCACCTCATATGCAAGGCAATAGAAAGAATCATCATGGACATGATAAACGAGGACATAGGTAATATGCAAACACTGGACCCATCACAGTTCAGCTTTGTTAAAAGAAGGTCATGCCTATTAAATCTGATATACTTCTTTGAGGGGGTAACTAAAGCAATGCATGAGGGCAAGACTGAGCATACAGCTTACCTTGACCTGGCCAGGGCTGTTGCTACAATACTGCACTCAGGCATTATAGACAAGCTCATTAAATTGGGTATAAACCCTTTTATCATCCTCTGGATAGCCAACTGGCACACTGATACGACCCAAGAGGTCAAAATAGGTGAGGCCACCTTCACCAAGAGGCCAGTCACTGTTGTAGTCCCCCAGGTCTCAGTACTGGGTCCACTCTTTTTGTAATCTATTTCCAAGAAGTGGAAGGAAAAACTGAAAGTGTATGACTGACTAAGTTTGTAGGTTGTAAGCTGGATGTCGTCACTGACTTCTGTTCAGACACTGGAATTCTTCAAGAAGACTCATTTCTGACTAAAATGGTGCCAAAGCCATGGTTTTAATCTCAATGCTAAGAAATGCATAATTGTACCCTTTGTGAAGTTAACCATCCTGTCTAATTACTATGCTGATAGTACACCCCTAAGAGTTTACCCAGTGCTCAGGGATAAGGGTACAGATGTAGACAGCAACCTTACTTTCGACCACCACGTGGCCACAGTGGTGAGAAAATACTTTTATGTTTCACAACTTATAAGTAAGGGCATGTCATTTGAAGATGAGTTTGTCAATTGCCCAATTTAAGTGCAACCTAGACCAGTGGATGGGGAATAGAAAATGTACACCTGGCCTGGCATCCATGTCCATTATGGATGGAGGTAGCTTATAAATGCCTGTCCCTCGATGTCCTATTTAGATTCTAGACATCATTATTCTTTTGGGAAAACTTGGCTTAGAAAGGCCCCACCAACGGATTAGCCTAGTAACAATGTATGAAAGGAGTGTAGCTCTTTTATATGTTACCTGAATACAGCTAAACCTGTAACTTTAAATGGGCTACATCCATATTTACTAGTACTGCAGATACACTACAACATCTGCAAAGTAAACTGTTTTTTTCTTCAGGACAGAACTCTGGAGCTTTAGTTTCTTCTCTTTTTAATACCTTTATTGAATAATCACTTGTGACATAGACAAACATTTATATAAAGTAATCAAACCATATTAGCAAGTTCACATTTACAAACATTATACGTCACATATATTGTTACATATCCTATAATCTGGGCAACATTACATAAATTATTTAACTCCTGCCTTCGCTTAAACATCATTCCTTCTCCAAACCATTTTTCTGCATGTGTTGTATTCATAATTTCCATTTTTTTCTATGTAATTTACTCCAACCTTTTCAAAAGATCTCGCTTCCTGTTCTTTTGTCTTTGTTACAATATTCACTACTTCAAGTATAGTTAGTTTATAGGATCATAGAAGATTACTAGGCTAATGGCCCTGGGGCCTTTACAATCCTAGCCAAGAGTTTATCCCCCCTAAAAAGAAACCTCAGTCAGCACCTGTCGCACCATTAATGAGGGACAAAGGTGGAACCTCTGGGACAAATTTATGGTTTCCCATTCACTCATCAAGATTGCGTTGGAAGAGTGTCAGTGAGGTACTCTGACATGTATGGGAAGTCTATTCCAGAGATGGGGCAGCCTCTGGGAGACAAAACTGCCTCTCCAGCAGGTTTTGTTGATGGTTACATATTAGATTTAGGCCTATCAAGTGGGTAATGTGTGAGGAGTTAGACTTACGGATATGGAGCATCTCCAGTAGGGCAGGGTCTGACATTGCCTTGTAGGTAAGACACAGATCACCTGTTAGCAGTCTGTGTGATACCGAGTAGAGTGACAGTGATTTAAGCCTGTCCGCATAGGATAGGTGTTGGAGGCCATGGATTCTCTTTGTGAGGTATTTCTGTGGCCTTTCCAGTTGGTGCAGATGTTTGGGAGAGGTACATACCAAATGGGGAATTATACTCAATTATAAGTCTAATAAGGGAGGAGTACAAAGAGGTAATAACCTCCTTTTTTTTCTAGATGCAGTCCCTTTACTTATGAGATGAACCAAGTAAAAGGCTTTTCTGAATACCACCTCCACATGATGGTTGAATGTGAGATTGTTGTCAACCTGAGTACCCAGGTCTATTACCATAGGTTGTGTGCTTAGGGGGTTGCCATTGACGTGGTAATCAGTAGGGGCTATGTTTTTTCTGAATGATATAATACATTTTTTTGCATTTAATTTAAGGCCATGACTTTGGCATCAGTTATTTGTAGCTGTGAGACCCTCCTGCAGTATGTTTCGCCTGAGGAGTCAAATGACAGTTTTGATTTCCATTTTTAGTAATTGCTTTTTTGGCAGCCACCAGAATTAAACGTAACAAGGCCTTACTATGTCTAGGCAGTTCAGATCCTGTATCCCAAATCAAAAGAAAAATAATTTCCTTAGTTGCATTAATTTGCTTACCCAGTATTCCCACAGAGTACTCTGTAGGGAATTTTTAAAGTCTGCTAACTCATTATGCTCCTAAAATGTATGTTCTCAGTTAACTCATTCTTCCCCATCACACATCTGACATCTACATGAGCAAAAATTCTTTGGCGTCTGCTTGGGGTATAACCGTATCTATGCAAACACTTCCAGGCAAAAGTCCTAAATAATCTAGGTCTTTTTGCACATTTGGGAGCCATACATAGGTCTTATTGTTTCTTGTGAATTGCTTATCTAATCTCTCTCCACAATTTTTTTTCTGGCTGATTCCTGTAGTTCTTGTGCAACCAGAGCAGGTCCATTACTTAGGA
Organism: Protopterus annectens; assembly: GCF_019279795.1. Lineage (NCBI taxonomy): Eukaryota > Metazoa > Chordata > Ceratodontiformes > Protopteridae > Protopterus > Protopterus annectens. The sequence continues at coordinate 1,161,958,296 of NC_056741.1, read as the reverse complement.
TTCACCCATCCCCCTCTCTTTGTCTATAATGTATCAGTGCCTGATAGGGAAGGCAATCACTAGTCTGCAATCCAAATGTCTTCTTGGCTTCTTCCCATTCTGTTATCTTTCCTTCTCTAATTATTTGTTCCCAATACTGTGGTTCCTTTGCTAGCTTCCTCCAGTAAATTCCTGCCCCCTCCTGTCTATTCTCTGTACCCCTAATTGCAGTTATCCCTATCGGCAAAATCTCCTTTCTCCAAAATCTCCTTTCTCCATTCCCTTGTTGGCTTAGTTCCTAGTATACTTTCTGCTACTTTATGAATATATTATGTATGATAGTTGTTTTTCTCCTTAAGGATGTGTGTGTCAAATCCTACTCTTTCCTTGTTTCTTGAATTACCCCTCTGCTTCATCATAATCTCTTTCCACATTAAATTGTAGCTTTCTGCTTGTGTTATGTGTACGAACCTTCACTGTGTAGCTCTAAAGTATGCCTTAAAATCAAGTAATCCTAAACCTCCTTGGTTCTGTTGGGAGGATCAAAGTATCCCATTTGACTCTTGCTCTCTTCTTCAACTCTTTATTATTTTCAACAACTTCCCTTCCAGTTAAAAAAATATGCCTGACCTATGTATAAACCTAAAGGGACTAATAATGTTTTTACTGCTTGTATCTTGCTGTTCATATCCATAGGCAAGAGTCTCCACTTTCTCTGTTTTTTTATTATTGTGTGCTTAGTCTCTTCCTACATATGCTTAGCTGCCGTAACCAAATCCTTTTTAATCCAAACTCTTAAATACTTAATTTTATCATGTCCCATTAATGTGGGTATTTCTGCACCACTTCATGTGTGGGTACATAGTTTATAGCTATAGCCTTTGTCTTATTTTCATGAATTTCGTATCCTGAAAAAAAAAAAAACAGAACTGTCTCCGACTATTCCACAACACTGAGATGTCCTTTTTCTGATTCCATCATGTATAAAATATCTACAAATAAAACTAACTTTTCTTGGAACACCATACCAATTGTATCCTTGAATTTCTGAGTCCCTTATTTTCTTTGCCAGTGGTTCTAAATATAACACAAATAAAGGGAAAGAAGACACCCCTACCTGGTTCCTATGTACAGACTCAATTTATCAGAGAAGAACCCTCTCACTTTGAATTTTGCTTCTAATCACTCATATAGCCGCCTAATTAGCATTGTTATTGTATAAGGAAATGCAAATGCTTCCATTGCCCTACTCATAAAATCCCAGCTTACATTGTCAAATACTTTCTCTGCATCAAGACCCACCATTAATAGTTGCAGCACATCACCACACCCTCCCTCCTCCTATCTTAGTCATATTTGGGGGTCCGTCAGCACATCCCAACCTGTACTTCACCTGCATGTTCTCCCAAACATGTCTAAATTACACTTCAGTTTCTGGCTTTGCTAACCGAAAGGAAGCGCTACTGCTATAATACAATGCTAAAGTAGAAATACAACTACAGTAACCTTACTTATAGGTTTCTTAATATATCCACAGGTTTTACTAGGGTTAGCCCTCACTTTACTTGGGCTCACTCTGCTCCCCTACCCCCGTTCCCACTCACCCCCAGATCAGTTATTTTTATACATACCACAACTCCTCCCATCCAAAGCCATTATCCAATCAGAAACACCTTTCAAGCTCATCCCTTATCCACTTACAAATACAGTGGATATAAAAAGTTTACACACCCCTGTTAAAATGCCAGGTTTTTGTGATATAAAGAAATGAGACCACAATAAATAATTTCAAATTTTTTCCCACCTTTAATGTGACCTATATCTTATACAATTCAATTGAAAAAGAAACAAATCTGTTAGGGGAAATATGAAAAATAAACGTACAATAAGCTGGTTGCATAAGTGTGCACACTCTTAAACTAATACTTTGTTGAAGCACCTTTTGATTTAATTACAACATTCAGTCTTCTTGGGTATGAGTCTGTCAGCACAGCACATCTTGACTTGGCAATATTTGCCCACTCCTCCCTGCGAAAGCACTCCAAATCTGTCAGATTGCAAGGGCATCTCTTGTGCACAGCCCTCTTCAGGTCACCCCACAGATTTTCTATTGGATTTAGGTCTGGGCTCTGGCTTGGCCATTCCACAACTTTAATTTTCTTCTGCTGAAGCCATTCTTTCGTTGATTTGGATGTATGCTTGGGGTCATTGCCATGTTGAAAGGTGAAATTCCTCTTCATTTTAAGGTTTCTAGCAGACACCTGAAGGTTTAGGGCCAAAAGTGACTGGTATTTTGAAACTTTCATAATTCCCTCCACCTTGACTAAATCCCCAGTTCCAGCTGAAAAAAAGTAAACCCAAAGCATAATACTGCCACCACCATGCTTCACAATGGTGATGGTGTTCTTTTAGTGATGCAGAGTGTTGTTTTTGCGCCAAACTTACCTATTGGAATTGTGACCAAAAAGTTCAGCCTTGGTCTCATCAGACCATAACAAATTTTCTCACATGCTTTTGGGAGATTTGATGTATTGTTTTGCAAAATTTAGTCAGGCCTGGGTGTTTTTCTGTGTAAGAAAAGGCTTCCACCTTGCAACTCTACTCCATAGCCCAGATATATTGAGAATAAGGGAGATTGTTGTCGCATGTAGTACACAAACAGTACTTGCCAGAAATTCCTGCAGCTCATTCACTGTTGCTTTGGGTCTCCTGGCAGCCTCCCTGACCAGTTTTTGTCTTGTCTTTTCATCAATTTTGGAGGGATGTCCAGTTCTTTGCAATGTCACTGTTGTCCCATATTTTCTTCACTTTTTTATGACTGTCATCACTGTGTTCCATGGTATATCCAATGCTGTGGAAATTTGTTTGTACCCTTCTCCTGACTGATACATTTCAACAATGAGATCCCGGCTTTGATGCTTTGTAAGCTCTCTGCGAATCATGGCTTTTGCTGTAGCAGGCAACTGAGTACATTTCAGGAAAATCCTACTAGGACAGTTGGACTTTATTTGGGATTAATCATAGTCTCTTTAATTGATGGCAGGTGTGTACCCAAGAAGACTAAATGCTGTAATTAAATCAAAAGATGCTTCAACAAAGTATTTGTTTAAGGGTATGCACACTTCTGCAACCAGCTTATTGTATGTTTTTTTTTTCCCCTAACGCATTTGTTTTTCAATTGAATTGTACAGGTTATAGGTCTCATTAAAGGTGGGAAAAGTTTTGAAATGGTTTATTGTGGCCTCATACATACATCACTGCATTTTTTGAATCTCATCTAGTCACACCCAATCAAACACAACCTCACACCATTACACATTCTTACCTCTTTACTTCTACTACTGTTTTGCAACCTCAATCATAACTTTCTCATTCTATCTGGTATGTCTCTCACCCATTCTTCTATCCCCCTTCTCCGCATTGCCCTACGTCTCTGCCTCTTCTTTCACTTAATATCATTACACATAACTTATATACACCTCTTATGACTCTTTCTACAACCTCCACACAATCTTTAGCTTACTCTAGCTACTCTGACATATCCCTCAGCCTGTTCACACTAAATACACTAATACATACCAAATATAAGTTACTTCCTTTAGAAAAATGTAATCACTACCACATACCTCTCACCTACTACCCAAAAAGAAATAGACTACCACTCAACTACCCTTGCATGCAATCTAACCTATGCCAGTGTGGAGGCAACCACCTAAACCCAGATCTTGCCTCTCCTACTCTCAACCCTTCTGTCTCATACAAATTGTTTAATATCTAAACCCTCAACCTTCAAAGTGTAACAAAGTACCAGACTTCCATGCCTGGATAACCCTCAATAAGCCAGACATAATAGCAGCTACTGTAACTTGGTTGAAACCATACATAAAAGACAATGAATTCCTCCACCTCAGGCTATGCCTGCCTAAGAGCTTACAGCCCCCACAAAAGAAGAGGCGGTATTGCAATACTCTACCAAAGTACCTACTCCACTGTACCCAATTCCACCATTTTCTTCAGCTGAGATACTAATCTCATTCAAAAGAATGAACAACTCCAAGAATCTCTGTATCACAGCTATTTATATCCCCCTAGGTAATAATATTCCCCTGCTTGAAGAAATTCTGACCTGGATATCTAACAATATAAAAAAACAAAACAATTATCCTTGGTGATGTAAACATAAACTGGTCAGATATCTCAAATCAATCCTCACCACTAAATATTAAGCTGTTTAACTTTACTCAACTAATTACAGACATAACCAGATCCAACAGAAATAAAGATGGTGACTCATCATTCGAATGGATCTTAGTCTCTGACCCAAACAAAATCTCCACAGCAGGCACACTTCTTTATGGCATCAGTGACCACCTCCCAGCTTATATTCTACATAAAATCATTCCAACACCATGTTAACATGAGTACAAACATACAAGATCCCTAGTCAATTTCAACCCTAAAAGAAATCTTAACAATAATCAAATGGAATTATACTAAAACCCTTTTCCCT